>NC_061121.1:211617586-211776970 GCF_002878395.1 Capsicum annuum
GTAGTCTTAATTTCTAAAATATGAAATTTTATGTAATTATTTAAATGATGTAAAATTATATGCATTAATGACTCTCATGTTTGAATAATTCTCTAATTACATAAATAATTAGTTGTTAAGCCCAATGATAAAATCTCTAATCGTAACAATCCAAATCGTCGTTATGCTGAAAATAAGATAGGAAATTCTAATATGATGAATTAGAAAAATTATGGTTAATAGTTATTGGTTACTAGTCCCCTAGCGGTTAAAAGGGATGGGTTGATTGAAATGGGTGTATAATCTTGTTGTTATTGATCAAGAACAAGGTAAAAGAGAAAGGAAGGGCAAGTTTGTGGCTTAAAAATTAATTTGAGCAAAGAATCGAGGTAGGTTATGATTTATTGTAGCAATTAGATTTGGTTGATTTTGTACTTATATGTGAATCGAGCAATTATGATTGCTTTTGAGCACTCCTTGTGATTATTGACTGCATTTGCATATTCATACATGTTGATAGTGATGATGAGACATTGATGATGATGGTGATGTTAAAATCATGATGTTCATAATGTTGTTGGTGATATTAATGATGATTAGTTGACGATGATGATGATATTAAAATCATGATGTCCATGATATTGTTAATATGTTGATAAGAATGAGAAGAGAAATAAATGACGTGCACATCTTGCATTCTTACATTCATTCATGTGCATTGAATGTACGTTTATAATCATATGTTGTCATACAACTTATTGTTGAAATTGGCTAAGTGTACGATTATTATTATATGTTGTGATAAAAATTATTGAAATTGGCTAAGTGTAAATATACATAAATTTTATTGTATTTCCTTAAATTGAAGTGTTAGAATTGTGTGGTTGTCTTTGATTATGAATTTTGTGATGATCGCTTTGCATTTATGTGGTTACTTATTTGTATGGTGTCAGGTTGAGTCGACCTATGATGCCTGTAATACTTGTTGATGTATTAATTCTACCCGTGCTCTTTTTTTTCTTGAGTGTAAAGCGTATTTCAGCGGTTGAGATGAGACCTCAACTCAAGCCAACAGTTTTAGGTTTCAATCTAAGGGTGAGCACCATGACCGGGCAATCTTTGGATTTTCAGCTTTGTATCCATGTCCCTTATTTTGAGATTCAGATACTTTTCTGTTATTTCTACATTTTTGGATATTTTTTTGATTACAGACTTGAATACTTTTAGATTTTCTTGTACGGTGACTTTAGGTCACGTAGATTGTAACAAAATAGAATTTTTTTCACTCTATTAGTTATTAGGTAAATTCGATGATTTGATATTGGTTACTTATTACTTTAATAAAGACATCTTAGAACTTGTTTAATGATGATATTAGTATAAAGTGAATGTAAATGTGGGCATTGCGTTACTTGAAGGTTTGGGTTAAGCATGGTTCTCCCGTCATCTATTAGAGTGAGTGTCAATCATGATCGTTTAGGTTGTGAAAAAAATGATATTAGAGTACCAGGTTCGTAGATCTCATCATATAAGAATAGATCTAATAGAGTATTGCAGAACGGTATGGAGACGTTCATACTTTTCTTTGAGAGGATAAAAGGGTTTAAGAAATGAATTCCTTTCTTTCTTTCTTCCTTTCATGCTATTAGTTGATTCCATTTGGTATTTGATGACCTAAATTAGTATCTTACTCATGTACTCGTGTTTGTAGATGATGAATACCCATTCTATTAGAGCATCAACAGCAGCACCCGCATCGGCCGCTGAGGCCATAGTTTATAACAGACTTTGAGTTAGGGACAAAGGTAGAAGAAGAAGACAGAGGAAAAACCTATTAAGTGTGGAGGACCAACTAAATAGAGATTACCGTCACCTCCACCATAATAGAATGCCCCAGACCTTACCCAGAATAGAGAAATGGTAGTTGAGAAGGAAAATATGGTAGTCTAGAGAATATGGTGCCAATACTGAATGATGCAACCTTGGTGCCTTTGTTTGCGAAAGTTATTCAATAAGTTTTGGTACTTTTTAGTAGCTTGGCTGGTACCAAAAACACTTCAGTTGTTCTAGCCTTCCCACTCCCAGCCTTACTACATGTCACTTTTATTAAACCAAGGATGGTTGAAGGCTTTAAAACAAGGGTATATCCCCAACAAGTACTAGGGTCAGTGATGACTGATAATGAACGACCCAACAAGTATTAGTGCCAGTGATGACTGATAATGAATATGGACTATTCTGTAAGTTTATGAAGATGAAACCCCCAGTATTCTAGGGTACAAAGCTTGAGGAAACATTCAAGATATTGATAGATGTAAGACCCCACAAAATTCTAAGCTTAACTTAATCCCTAAAAGCTTGCTAAGGGATCCCAGACTTAGAATATTCTAGCTAAGTATTCAGACTTAGTATTATTTTGTTCTTCACAAGCTGGTTATGCTATTTCACGACCTCGATGACCTTAAAATGTCAATCTTTAGGTTGATTCATGATCAGGAATGTCAGTAGGTCTTCTCGGATGAGTTTTGGATTTTTCGAACCTTGTTTGAACCACGTTTGGGAATTCAAAATAGTGTATCGATGCGATATCGACGTGGCGCATTAGCCATCGCGTCGATCAATATTTTCCTTGGCTTCAAATGGTAATTTTCAGTGAATCGATGCAGACTCAACGTGATGCATTGGTCATCGCGTCGAAGCCAACGATGTGGCATGTCGACCTGAGCGTCGATGGTTCAATTTTTAGTCATTAAAAGCCATATCTTTAGGAGTAATTGCGTCTTTTTCCTACGTCCTTCAACCCCTATAACATGAGATTTAGCCCCCAATTAGCAAAATATATTCATTCTTTCTCAAAACACTCAAGAACAAAAACCCTAGGAGATTAAATTTCAAATTCAAGGCTCAAGATTCCATCATCAATCTTTAGGAATTTAGAAACCAAGGTATGTGAAGTGTTTATCCAAGGGTTCCTTCCTTCCTTGGAGTCCAAGAAACTTTTTTAAACTTCAAGCAGTTGGAATTTATGACTTCCATGATTGGAATTAAAGTGTATTCATGATTATTGTTTAAATTTGATTTCTATTTCATGATTTATTATACGTTTCATGTGGAATTGGTTATTGTATATCTAGATTCGTATGAATCCATGTTAAACCCATTGAAATTGTAAAATAGGAAGTGAATTATGATGCCCTCTTATTATGTGCATGTATTATGCTCACCAAGTGCTTGATGAATTGTTCATGTGAACTAATAAGGGAAAGAAATCATGTCATGCTAGCTTATGTGCAAGTTATACCATGCAAGTGTTTGATAAAATGTCTCTATAGATACATTATGAACAAGTGTGCATTTTATGCTATGCAAGATCATATGATGCTTTACTTTTCATGCTATCGAGTCCTAAGGGTATTTAATACCAGAAAAGTTAGCTGTTTACCTAGAGCCAGTGTCAGATACAGAATAATCTCAGTCATGTCACGATCAGTAGTACTCTCACTCAATTACAGGACTCAGGTAAACTCAGTAGACTCTGTATCAGTCCAGTCCAGTTCAGTACTCAGTTCATACCTCAGTAAATTCAGTCAGTTAACAGAATTCAGTAGTGTTCCATTAGTCAACGAAATCCAACGAACTCAGTTCAGTTAAGTTAGATAGTATAATCAGTAATAGTCTAGTCAAGCCTAGTATGAACAAGAAAATCAGTTCAGTGTCTATCCAGATGGGAGTAGGATTCAACACCGAGTTAACCCAGGGATGGGGGCATTTCTGTCAGCAGAAGGTTTGACCCTTAGTAGCAATCCCTGCATTATAAAACTACGTAGCCAGCGTATCTTCCTGCCAGATATTATGAGGGTTTATACATCTTATTTGAGTTTTTTTGCCAGTGAGGGTTGGCGAAAGAGCTTCCTATCAGAGAGGGTTAACTCACAGCTTGTCTTTTCCCATGGAACAATACTGGCACCCTTTTAAATGGGTTACAGGTTGGACCCCAATCTATTCAGAAAGGGTCATGTTGGTTAGATGATTACTTCCCACAATCTCAGTTTTAGTTCCAATCTCAAAATAGAACTCAGTTTAGTTCTACAGATTCAGGACTGTCAAACACAGTCACTCAGCTCAGTACGGAACTCAATTTAGTTCCACAAAATTAGGACTGTCAGATCCACTTATTCAGTTATCAGTAATTCAGTATCAGTATACTCAGATATCAGTTAATCAGTATTCAGACTCAGTATTTAGTGTTATCACGATCTCAGTTACAGTTACGTATTTATGCATGTACTCTCATCCAGTTATACTCATGTCATTCAGTCAGTATTGTTCATGCATATGAACCCATGCATTTCAGCCTACCTCACTTAGCATACCAGTACATTCAAAGTTCTGGCACATACTTTTCTCTTGCGTGATGATGTTTTATATTATAGGTTCAGATGCATGGGCTCCCGAGCACCCTTAGCAGTTTTGATTTTCAACAGTCAAAGTTAGTGGTGAGTCCTCATAGTTTGAGGACATGATTACTATTTTAGTATTTTAGTTTATTTTAGTAGTCGGGGTTAGTTGGAGACTTGTCCCATCAACTCCACATTTTAGATAGTTTAGAGGCTTTTCAGACTAAATTATTTTCAGACAGATGTTTTAGTTTTGGTATTTTTATACTGTATTTAGTTTTATTTTAGTATTAGACCTTATGGCATATTTTCCACCTAATTTTCACATATATTAGTATTATTATTATTCAGTTATTATAGCAGGTACCAGTCATAGGTTAGCTTGTGGTACTTCGAGATTATAAGTATCCTTTAGCGTCCGGGGTACAGACTCGGGGTGTCACAAACTTAGTATTAGAGCCTAAGTTTCAATAGAGACCTAGAAAGTTTGAAAGCTGCATCTAATAGAGTCTTGTGCATGGGTATTTGGCGCGGCACACTCATGGACAGGTGTCTACGAGATATTTTAGGAAAAGTTTCCCTTCTTTCAGTATTCATATTATGCGAGTGAGCATGAGCTCCAGGTAAACTCTTTATCTAATCTAAGTTTCTCTTCCATTTATAGAATATGCCTCCAAAGAAGACTAAGGGAAAAGAAATGGGAGACCAGCCAGAACCTCAACCCGTCCAGCCAGATCCTCTAGACAAACACGTCTCCCACGCTGAGTTTAGAGTAGCTTTCACCACCCTAGATCATTCTGTGGCAGTCCAGAATGAATGTTCAGCTGCTGTTCCAGCCAACCCAGTGTCCAATAATGCTGCTGCCAGAATCAGGATTTCACCTGAATGAACCCTCCATTTTTTACTGGGTCTATGTCAGATGAGAACCCTCAGGAGTTTCTTGATCAGGTGCAGAAAGTTACTGATATTATCGGGGTGACCGTTGTTGAGAGCACTGAGTTAGCCACATATCAGTTATAGGATGTGGTACACTCATGATTTAAATAGTAGAAAGTAGAGAGGGCCGTAGATGCAGGGCCTATAGAATGAGAGGAGTTTACAGTTGTATTTCTGGATAGGTTCTTTCTGCTAGAGTTGAGAGAAGTAAAAGTTTTGGAGTTTATAGACCTGAAGCAAGGAAATATGACAGTATAAGAGTATTCTCTTAAGTTTACTCAGTTAGCCAGATATGCCCCGCATTTAGTAGCAGATAGCAGAGCAAAGATGAGTAAGTTTATGTCTGGGTGTCTAACAGTATGGTCAAAGAGTGTAGGACCCCAATGTTAATTAAGGAGATGGACATATCCAAACTCATGGTACATGTTCTACAGATAGAGGAGGCTAAGAGTAAAGAGAGAGAGAAAGAGGGAGAATAAGAGAGCGAGAACAGGTAGTTTCAGTTTTGCTCAGCCTAAGTCAGAGGGTGGGAATCATTCTCAGTTTCGCCCAAAATCCTCAGTTCCAGCTCCATCCTCAGCCAGTGCTCCTGTGCTAAAATTCAGAGATGGTAACAGAAATAGGGCATCAGGCCCTAAACCCTAGGGTAGTATTAGCAGTGCAACCAATCCCCTTTGTCAGAAGTATGGCAAAAACCACCAGGGTATCTATAGACCTAGTAGTGATGTGTGTTTTCGATATGAAAAATTAGGCCATAGGGTCATACAGTGTCCTCAGGTGGGTTCTCAGAGTCAGCATAACCATCCCCCTAACTCAGTCCAGTCGCTTGAATCAGTAGGGTGCAGCATCCTGTGCCACCAGTGGGCAGCATCCAAATAGACTCTATGCTTTTCAGTCCCGACAGGATCAGTAAAGTTCTCTTGATGTGGTCACTAGTACATTACAAGTTTTCCATTTGTATGTCTATGCTTTGCTAGATCTAGGAGCTTCTTTGTCCTTTGTTACTCCATATATAGCAGTTGATTTCAGAGTCAGTCCCAAAATTCTAGTAGAGCCTTTCTCAGTATCTACCCCAGTGGGTAAATCCATCATAGCCAGGTGGGTATACAGGAACTTCCTAGTTATGATATCTCAGAAAGTCACTTCAGTAGACTTAGTCAAATTAGAGATAACCGATTTTGATGTCATTCTCGACATGGATTGGCTTCATTCCTATTATGCCTCAGTTGACTATAGAAACAAAATTATCCAATTTTAGTTTTTGAATGAACCCGTTATATAGTGGAGGGGTAGTACTTTAACACTTAAGGGTTAGCTTATTTCTTATCTTCGGGAAAGAAAGATCATATCTAAGGGATGTGTTTACCATCTCATTCGAGTCCTGGACTTAAGTTCAGAAACCTCTACTCTTTAATCAATGTTAGTAGCATGTGAATTCCCAAATGTGTTTCCCAAAGATCTTCCTAGAGTTCCTCCCCAAAGGGAAATCAACTTTGAAATAGACCTTCTTCCAGACACTCAACCCATATATATTCTACCATACAGAATGGGACCTGCAGAACTCGAGAAATTAAAAGAGCAGTTGAAGGATCTCCTAGATAAGGGATTCATCAGACCCAGTGTGTCACCGTGAGGTGCACCAGTTTTATTCATGCGTAAGAAAGACCATTCTCTCAAAATGTGTATGACTACCGTTAGCTAAATAAATTCACGGTCAAGAACAAGTATCCACTTCCCAGAATTGATGTCTTATTTTGCCAACTTCAGGGTTCCAGTTACTTCTCTAAGATAGACCTCAGATTGGGCTATCATCAACTTAGAGTTAGAGAATGTGACATCCCAAAAACAAGCTTCAGAACTTGGTATGGTTACTTCAAAGTCTTAGTCATGTCCTTTGGTCTTACCAATGCCCTAACAACTTTTATGGACTTGATGAATCGTGTGTTCAAGCAGTACTTGGACATGTTCCTTATAGTCTTCATAGATGACATTCTTGTCTACTCCCGCAGTGAGCATGATCATGCAGACCATCTCAGAATAGTGTTCCAAACTCTCAGAAAGCATCAGCTATTCACCAAATTCATTAAGTATAAATTTTGTCTAAGGCCAGTAGCTTTCCTAGGTCATATAATTTTTAGTGATGGCATTAAAGTTGATCCCCAAAAGATCAAAGCAGTGAGAAACTGGACTAAACCCATTTCTCTATCAAATATCAGGAGTTTCTTAGGCTTGGCTGGCTATTACCGATGGTTTTTTGAGGGATTTTTATCTATTGCATCCCCTATGTCCAGATTGACTAAGAAGAAAGCCAAATTCTAGTGGTCAGATTCTTGTGAAAAGAGTTTTCAGGAGTTGAAGACTCGACTCACTAGAGCTCCAGTTTTGACCCTACCAGATGGTTCAGATGGGTTTGTGGTATACTTTGATGCCTCCAGAGTTGGTTTGGGGTGGGTTTTGCTGCAGAGAGGTAAGATCATAGCCTACGCCTCTAGACAGCTTAAGCCCCATGTAAAGAACTATCCTACTCATGATCTGGAGTTAGCAACAATAGTTTTTGCCTTAAAGATTTGGAGGCACTATTTGCATGGTGTGCACGTTGATGTGTTCATTGACCATAAGAGCCTACAGTAAAATCCTACATGAGCATCCTGTATCATCTAGGTAAAGCCAATATAGTATCTGATGCTCTTAGTAGAATGTCTATGGGTAGTGTTTCTCATGTGGAGGATGGTAAGAAGAAGTTAGTTTAGGAAGTTCATAAGTTTGCCCGACTATGTGTTCGCTTAGTCAATTCAGCAGAAGGTAGTGTATGGGTACAGAGTAGTTTAGAATCATCCCTAGTTTCTGAGGTAAAGGAACAAATAGGATAGGGATCCCAATCTAGTCAAGTTGAAGGAATCAGTCAGAGATCAAAAGATAGAGGTTTTCTCCCAAGGGGGAGATTGTGTGTTACGTTGTCAGGGTCGGCTATGTGTGCCAGGTGTAGATGACTTGAGGCAGTGAATTCTTGTAGAGGCGCATGACGCACGCTACTCTATTCATCCAGGGGCCACTAAGATGTATCGTGATTTGCAGGAGATCTATTGATGGAGCGGGATGAAGAGAGACATTGTAGAGTTTGTTGCTAAGTGCTCAATATGTTAGCAGGTTAAGATTGAGCATCAGAAGCCTAGTGGGTCCATGCAGGAGTTCATTATTCCCACTTGGAAGTGGGAAGAAGTGAACATAGACTTTGTGATGGGTTTTTCTCGTAGTCTTCGTCATCATGATTCAGTTTGGGTCATTGTAGATAGGATGGACAAATAAGCTCATTTCCTACTAGTCCATACCTCTTATTCAATCGAGGATTATGCCAAACTCTATATTAGGGAGTTGGTTAGATTGTATAGTATTTCATTATCCATTATCTCAGATAGAGGTACCCAGTTCACCTCTCATTTCTGAAAGGCATTCCAAAAGGGTCTTGGTACCTGAGTTCACCTCAATACAACCTTTCATCCTCAGACAGATGGTCAAGCAAAAGGACCATTCAGACTTTAGAAGATATTCTGCGAGTGTGTGCGATTGACTTTAAAGGTAGTTGGTATGACCACTTACCTTTGTTTGAATTCGCATATTATAACAACTATCATTCTAGCATTCAGATGGCTCCATTTGAGGTACTTTATGGTAGGAGATATAGGTCTCCCATTGGTTAGTTTGAAGTGGGTGAGGCTACAGTGGTAGGGCTTGACTTAGTATTTGATACCTTAGAGAAAGTTCAGTTGATTAGGGAAAGGCTTAAGATAGCTCAGAGCCGACAGACATCATATGCAGATGTACATAGAAGGATCTTGAGTTCGAGATTGGTGATTTTATGTTTTTGAAAATCTCTCCTATGAAAAAAGTGAAGAGGTTTGGCAAGAAGGGAAAACTCAGTCCTCGATATGTCAGTCCTTACCGAATTCTTAGCTGTTTCAAAAAGGTAGCTTACGAGATTGAGTTGCCTTCAGACTTAGCTTCAGTGTATCCAGTGTTCCATGTTTCCTTGCTTAAGAAATGCATAGGTGACCCAGCAGTCGTAGTCCCTATAGAGGGCATAGATATTCAGAACAGCCTCTCTTATGAAGAGATCCTAGTCAAAATCCTTGCTTATCAGATTCACAGACTTAGGAAAAAAGACGTACCTCTAGTCAAAGTTCTTTGGTGGAATCAGTCTGCCGAGGGAGCTACTTAGGAAGAAAAAGTAGATATGCGGACCAATTACCCTCACCTTTTCTACTCAAACTCAGACTTAGCCTAAGGTAATAGTTTTTCCTTAAACTTACTCAGTCTCATGTTCATATATAGCTACCAACTTGGTATCAATTAACGTTTAATACTCAGTCATGCATTCACAAATCAGTTCAGTCATGTACCCATGCATCAAATATGCACATTAAGTATATAAAATCAACTTATTAGTAATCCCAGTCATGCATTCATGAATCATGTTCAGCTATGTACGCATGCATCAGATATGCATGTTTAGTATGATAATTCAGTATATCAGTAATCTCAGTCATGAAATCATGCTTCAGTTATGCATGTCCAGTGTCTAAATCCATTCTATTAGTATTCTCAGCTTAGTTAGTCTTATTTGAGGATGAATGTTCCTAAGAGGGAGATATTGTAAGATCCCACAAAATTCGAAGCTTAACTTAGTCCCTAAAAGCTTGCTAAGGGATCCCAGACTTAGAAAATTCTAGCTAATTATTTAGACTTAGAATTATTTTAGCCTTCATAAGCTGGTTTCGCTATTTCACGACCTTGATGACCTTAAAATGTCAATCTTTAGGTTGATTCATGATCAGGAATGTCAGTAGGTGTTCCCGAACAAGTTTCGGATTTTTTTGGACCTCGTTTGAACCACATTTGGGAATCCAAAATAGTGTATCAACACGATCTCGGTGAGGTGCGTCGGCCATCGCTTCCATCAATATTTTCCTTGGCTTTAAATGGAAATTTCTAGTGAACTGACACGGACTCGATGTGGTGTAGTGCATTGGTCATCGCATCGATGCCAACGATACAGTGCGTAGCTGCGCGTCGATGGTTCAATTTTTAGTCATTAAAAAACTGTGTCTTTGGGGGTAATCGGGTCACGTCTTCATCCTCCATAACATGAGATTTAGCCCTCAATTAGCAAAATATATTCATTCTTTCTCAAAACACTCAAGAACAAAAACCCTAGGAGATTAAATTTCAAATTCAAGGCTCAAGATTTCACTATTAATCTTCAAATATTTAGCAACCAAGGTATGTGAAGTGTTCATCCAAGAGTTCATGTGAAGTGTTCATCCAAGGGTTCCTTCCAACCTTGGAGTCCAAGAAACTCTTTTAAACTTCAAGCAGTTGGAATTTATGACTTCCATGATTGGAATTAATGTGTATTCATGATTATTGTTTGAATTTGATTTCTATTTCATGATTTATTTTACGTTTTATGTGGAATTGGTTATTATGTCTATAGATTCGTATGAATTCATGTTAAACCCCTTGAAATTATGAAATTGGAAGTGAATTATGATGCCCTCTTATTATATGCATATATTATGCGCCCCAAGGGATTGATGAATTGTTCATGTGAACTAAAAAGGGAAAGAAATCATGTCATGCTAACTTATGAGCAAGTTATACCATGTAAGTGTTTAATAAAATGTCTCTATAGATACATTATGAACAAGTGTGCATTTTATGCTATGCAAGATCATGTGATGCTTTACTTTTCACGCTATCGAGTCCTGGGGGTATTTAATACCCGACAATTTAGCTGTTTACCTAGAGCCAATGTCAGATATAAAATAATCTCATGTCATGATCAGTAGTACTCTCAGTCAATTACAGGACTCAGGAAAACTCAGTAGACTCTGTATCAATCTAGTCCAGCTCAGTATTTAGTTCAGACCTCAGTAAATTCAGTTAGTTAACAGAATTCAGCAGTGCTCTATCAGTCAACAAAACTCAGCGAACTCAGTTCTGTTTAGTTAGATAGTATAATCAGTAACAGTCCAGTCAAGCCTAGTATGAACAAGGAAATCAGTTCAGTGTCTATTCAGATGGGAGTAGGATTTAGCATTGAGTTAACCCAGGGATGGGGACATTCCTGCCAGCAGAGGGTTTGACCCTTAGTAGCAATCCCTATGTTACAGAACTACGTACCCATCATAGGTTGAGATATCTTCCTGCCAGATATTATGAGGGTTAATACATCTCATTCGAGTTTTATTGCCAGTGAAGGTTTACAAAAGAGCTTCCTGTCAGAGCGGGTTAACTCATAACTTATCTTTACCCATGGCACGGTACTAACACCCTTCCAACTGGGGTTATAGGTTAGACCCCAATCCATTTAGAAAGGGGCATGTCAGTTAGATGATTAACTCCCACAGTCTCAGTTTCAGTTCCAGTCTCAGAATAGAACTCAATTCAGTTCTATAGATTCAGGACTATCAGACACAGTCATTTAGCTTAGTACGAAACTCAGTTTAGTTCCATAGAATCAGTACTATCATATTCAGTCATTCAGTTATCAATAATTCAGTATCAATCAAAAATGGTTGACACCTAATTTTTGCCCTCCACAACCCAATTGAATTTTGAGTTTCTTCAATTTTAAAATAAAGTCACAACAATTATTTTATTCCAATAAATGTAATTTAAAATATTTATTTGAGTTAATTTTGTCATTTAATTAATGATTATATGATTTCATATTTTTATACGAGAATGTATAAATTTTGTTATTTAAATGAACATTCTTTATTAAAATTAGACTTTTATTGATTACACTTGAAAATTAATCCAAATGGATAAAGTCTTGATTTTAAATATGATTTGTTCTCAAAATATTCTATTTGGAGGAATATTTGTTTGATTTTTATCAAATCCAGAAACTCGAGGTTAATTTGTTACTTGATTCGTGTTGGATTGCGATTCAATTTAGCGAGCTAATTAAATATGACCTCAATTGAAATCAAATTGGCCCCAATTCTAATGCAATTGATCAGTGGATATTCAATTTGGTTAGAATTTAAACAAGTCGCCTAAATTATAATTCAATCTTAATCCCCAAAATTATCGTTTCCTAATTGAAATTATTTTAATCCAATTAAATTTAATTAGGGTTATTTAATAACCCCAATTGATTTAATTAGAGTTATTAAATAACCCCCAATTCTTCGGCCCAGTATTAATGGAACACACCAAATCAGCCCATCCGATCCGCCCATTTCTTTTCTTCTTAACATAATCAGCCTACAGCAACAGCTGGCCCAATAACCCATTCCCTCCTTACCAGCCCAACATCATAACATAACCCGACCCAGTCCCCTTATTTTTTTCCCTTAATCATTAATAGCAACATCATCGACAAACACCGAACAACAGCAACCAAACCCGATACCAACAATCCTATACGCGTACAACTCTCAACCAATAATGCGACAACAACGATCTCAACGGTGACCCACCATCCGATTTCCCTTTTTGTTTGACCCGAACTAGAAACCCGCACAAAAAATCGTATCCAAACACAACCCAATGACCCACGATCATCCAGCTCAGAAACCTATTGTATTCCAACGATGATGAACATCTCATCATCAAACCATTTTGTATCCTAATCCTTAATTTCAAAATTTGAATTCCCCTTTCTACAAGGTCAAAATTATCCCTCGATTTCACCAATCCCACATCGGTGGGGGTTCAAAATTGAATCCCCCATTCCTTCTATAAAAAGCCCACGATGGTTCATAAAAAAGGTAAGCCTTGAAGGTGGATAAAAACCTTTGAGCAAAGAAATCTCATTTTCTTAGTATAAAAATTTTGCTTCATAAAATTCATCGATTAATCAAAGTTCCCAAGTTGATGAAGACACTTTTTGGTGATGGGTTGATTCCGATGAAGCCCGAGTCTTATTTTGCTGCTCCGGAATAGGTAATACTTCGTCTCTTTTAGCTTCAAATATTTTTCTCTTCTTTTAGTCGATCCTCCATTTAGTATTTTAGCTGTATAATTATGTTACTCGTAATTATAGTTATAATTGTAGTTGTTGTGTTTGTTTGCTGTAGAGGCCTTGAAGGCCGTAGGTTGATTGTGATGATATTTTTGTTGAGATATTCCTATAATTTTAACCTTGTTCTATGTTAAATGTTTGCTTTTCTGTGTGTTTATGTAGTTTACTGAAATATGAGCTTTTGAAATGTTTGCTTTTCTGTGTGTCTATGTAGTTTTATGAAATATGAGCTATTGAATGTGTTTGTTTTTTGCGTGTTTATGTCTTTTGTTGAAATATGAGCTTTTGAATGTATTTTTTCCCTTCGTCTCACTCTATAAAGGTAAAAAAAGCGTCAATAGAAAACAAACTATACCATGTTTTGTCTGGCAACTTGAATTGAAAATTGCATCTTGATGAAATCTTGCACAGTGTATGTTCTTGATTTCTCTCATTCATAGTCGTTTGGGTCTCTCTAGATACGATGTTGTTCATATACTGCTGGCGTTCATGTATTTAAAATCATAGCCTAGCATAACGTCAAGCTCTTACCCATTTTTTTTAGTCTTTAATGTCTGTAAGCATCATGCTATGAAAATGTTCCTATCTTTCTTTTGATAGAAATAATACAGGATCTTGGTGATCCATAAAGTTGTCTTATTCATCATTGAATAGCTTCCATAATTGAATAACTTTTTTCTTCGTGTCCCAACTAAAGACAGTGCATTGATTTGCCTCGTATATTCGTTGGAGATTTAACTCTTTTCTGAAAATTTTGGTGATTATACTGGTACCATACGTGATTGAAAGTAGTTGAGATTTGGTCAATTAACCTGCTTATCACTCCCTTGAAATAATGTAGAGATTATAGAGTGTGGATTTATTTGCTTGGAGTGTTATGATTAATACATTCGTTAACTGATTGACTCGCTTGCAAGCCATACACTTTTCCTAATCTTGGGGTTCATGTATTTAGACATTTTTATAGTTCATGCGTCTATATGTAGCAAGTGAATTACTATTCTCTTTCACCTAAAATGTTGTGCTATTATTGCATAATTTATCTATAAGTGTAAAAAACTCTCAAGAACATACATTAATTCATTCATCTTTTTCTTTGCATGAACTCGCTCGGGAGTCCAATCGGACTCCTTTCCCTTGCATTACGCAACATGCCATCGAGACCCACTTTCTAGAAAACTTTGAAAGTCGATCATATAGCACATGGTTATGAAGAGTCGAACGCAGAAGAATGGGATAAAGTCCAGGCAAAGAGACTAGAAAGTTTCTTTTTATATTTTTATTTATTTATATATTCATTGTCGTCTTTTATTTATTTATTTATTTATTTATTTATTTCTTTATTCATTAATTTGGGCCTTGAAGCCAAAGTTGTAAATTTAATATAGGTAGAGCAAGACTCGAGCCAAAGGCTCGAAAACTAGATTATGACAGGCGAAATGGGTCGAAATCCTTTACTTTCTTCTCCCTTCCCCCTTTTTATGTGTTTATTTATTTATTAGTCTTGTTTAGACTTAGTTAAAATTCTACTAAGTCGCCTAAATCCATTTTACGCAAGTCTTTTTTCAAAATCAACCACTTTTCAACAAATTAATCTTTTTAACAAGTTAATCAAAAGATGTTTTCAAATAGCCTGGATAACCGCAAGTTAGTGGATGTTTTAGGTGCCTAACACCTTCCTAAAATATTAATAGGAACCGCTTACTCAGAATTTTTAAACTTAAGCAATTTTTTTATTTTCGATCGGTTAAAGTATCTTATTTCTTAATTCCTTTTCAAAATTAAGTGGTGACTCTAAACAAGTCAAAATCTCTCCGCAAAACAGAAATGGCGACTCTGCTGGGGATATTTAGCTAGGTTCTAACCAAATGTTTGATTTCGTTTTTTGATTAACTGTTTATGTGTTTATATGTTTTGATTTCGTGGTATTTAATTATTGCATCTCATGGCATATTCCTACATTATTCTATAAACTGTTTTGGGGTTTCGTGGATGTCCCAGCCCCTG
Organism: Capsicum annuum; assembly: GCF_002878395.1. Classification (NCBI taxonomy): domain Eukaryota; kingdom Viridiplantae; phylum Streptophyta; class Magnoliopsida; order Solanales; family Solanaceae; genus Capsicum; species Capsicum annuum. The sequence goes on from NC_061121.1 coordinate 211,632,938, forward strand.
TTGTTCAATTCCAAATAAAGTGTTGAAAATACGATGGTTTATTAGCACATGAGTCGTCTGATGGCTGTTCGTATTTTCAAAACCAGGTCATCCGCTTGGGAAACTGTGTTCAAACCCACTCTAGACACTTAGGATACAGCAAAACCAAAACCCTATTTTAGGCATGAGCCTAGGATGACCCAATACCTGAGGAGGGTATTGGGCCCATTAGAAAACTTGCCTTGCGTCTATTGACCCCGAGTCAATTATAGACGAATCATATTTATGTGTTGAAGAAAGATATATTTGTTTAATCCAATCCATTATCCTTTGGGAGGTCGGGAGAAGAATTGGTTTACTTACTTTCATATAAGGATGCCTCAATCATATACCAATTGACGAAGGAATTGAAACAGGCCAAGAAAGAAATTGATTGATTTGGACAGTTGCATGGCATCTATGGCACAATTATATGACAATTGCTTGATAATTAATGGATGTCAACGATAACGAGGAGTAGATAAAGCTAAGAGGGTGAAGGCCGACAGAATAAACATTCAGGAATTAATATTTTCTATCCCCTGCATGGGACATCATTCCTTTTTTCATGTTATTTCCATTTCCCTAAAGGTTGTATCCCTTTTGTATGACTTTTGTAGGTATTTATGTTGTTGATGTATATCTATGGAATTGGGGGATAATGTATTGACTTTAAAAAGGGCATATATTTTCTTCAAAGATCGTTAGGCCTAAACCCTTGGCTCAAAAGGGCCACCCTAGTTAGGATACACACTATTATAATGTTTAGGTGATATAACTGCCTTATGGTGTTATGTATGTGTGTTTGAATCAAAGACAAGTTTATACACTATGCTTATGTGGATCAATTTGGATATGACACAAACAACTCTACGTGGTTATTTCTTGTCAAATATCTTGCATTACTTATCCCATATGGAAACTAACATATCTGCCTTTGAGTTATTTTGCTTTACAAATAATAGAAAACTACTCTGTGTTGAAATAAGCTGGCAGAACATCCTTTCTTCACCCATTCAAAAGCACATAAAATCCCATCCTCTGACCATTACTAAAAAATGACTGAAAATGACGAAGAAAATGCATTGACCATTAGGGACAATTTAATAGTGGAAAAAAACGAGATGATTGCTGAACTCGCGAGAAAATTGGAAATGCTTCAGGAAGAGATAAATCGTACTCGGGACTTGGCTAACCTAGCCATCACTGTTAATGCTCCCGCTCCAGGAGGGAATCGGACTCCACTCTAGATCCCTTCTCTCTGTACGCGTATTCTCAGGGACCATCCAAGTAACATATCATCCATCTCCACTCCTCCACTTGTCCAAAACACCAATCGTGAAAATAACCCAGATGCTTACCATCCACAAAACCCATCCCTAACTCCACAAAACCCATCTCTGAATCCATAAAATTCGCTCCCAAATCCACAAATCTACCCCCAAATCTACCGAATCCACCAAATCTATCTCTAAACCCACAAAATTCATTTTTGAATTTGAAAAATCCTTCTCAGATACCACCAAACTACTCCCAAATTCCACATAACTTTCCCAATTTCCAAATTGTCCTCCCCACCTACCAACTAACTTCCTTTCATCCTCAAAATCAAGTTACCCTTCCAAATCCTCCTCACGTCATCATATCCCCTGACATCTATAATTACCTTCCTAATCTTGAAATAGACTATTAAGAAGAGAAAGAAAAAGAGTAGAGGACCGAGCATGAAATAAAGTTATTGGCTGGATCAAGGAATCTCATAGGATGGGGGACAATGATGGCCTAAGTTACGATGATCTATGTGTTCACCCTAGAGTAGATCTACCAGAAGGATATGAGGTCCCTAAATTTGAGGTGTTAGACAGCACTGAAATCCAATGGCCTATCTGAGAAGGTATTATGATCAAATGGTGGGGATAGGAAAAAATGAGGCATTATTGATGTGCCACTTCAACCGAAGCTTAAGTGACGAAGCTTAGATAGGTTCACATCTCAAGAACTAAAAAGATGGACTAGTTGGAGGCATTAGCTAAAGGTTTCCTTGATAGGTTTGCATTTAACATTGAAATAGTCCCTTACCGGTACTCACTAGATCGGATCAAGCAAAAGAATAATGAGTGCTTCCGAGACTATGCCTTTCGTTGGAGAAAATAAGCTGCCAAAGTACAACCTCCCATGTCTGAGGAAGAAATGGTATCAATTTTCTCTCACGCATGTGAGGGAGAATTTTATACCAGAATGGTATCCACGGTCCGAGAAACTTTTGCAGATTTGGTAAAGATTGAGGAATCGTTAGAGGAAGGCATCCGAACAAGAAAAATGCCAAAACCCCTAACATCATCCAAATCTTCTGCATTCTGAAAGAAGAAAAGAGAGGATGTGACTGCAGTCTCTACTAATTTTGTTGATAAATTGAGAAGGAAATTCAAGCCTAGAAATATTCTTTCCTCATCACTGTCACTAAGTTTTTAGCCTGTATTCTACGCCCAACCTCAATATCAAGCTCCACTTCCAAATATTTTGCCCCAGTGCCAAGTTTCACAGTCAAATTATCAGTCTCACATTTAAGCTACTCTTCAAAACAATCAAAGAAATGTCTAAGAACCTCCAAAATATCATCAAGTACCTACTCCTGCTAATCAAAATCAGTATAACCCCTCACGTATAAACCCCGAAAAGAAGCCTCTTAGAAAATTCACTCCATTGACTAAAAGTCATACCCAACTCTTTGGAAGATTGATGACAGCTGGTCATTTACAACCTATTCCACCAAAGCCTGCCAATCTCAATTCCCGATTCTTTCAGGCCGATTAATTCAGTGCTTATCATTCAGGAGTGCCTGGGCATAATACTGAAGATTGCATCAATCTAAAACATAAGATCCAGGACTTGATTGACCAGAAAATCATCAATCTTCAGGCACCGACATCAAATATCACCACTAATCCATTGCCTAATCATGAGGAAGCTACGGTTAGCATAACCGAAATAGCAAGCAAACGGGTATTTGGTAAGACCATTGCTAAGGTTGATCTGCAAAATTTCAAAAAGACAAAAGGAGTGGAAAAGAATTTGGAAGGAATTATTGAGCCCATTATGGTCCCAAAAAAAACATTTAAGCTTGGAATAGGGTATCAACCACGAAAGAAAGATGAGACTGAAGATAATTCAAGGAAGAGTCCGTCCGAACCGTCACCACTCCTGCACCAATCATTTCCCGTGTGTGAGATATCAAATAATGATGGTCTTGGGGATGGGATAGGAAATCTGATCAAGGAATGCAATGCTGTACCAAAAGATTTCTCGAAGTCTAGTGGGGTGAAGAAGGTTGCACCAGGAGAGGCTTTTGAAAATTAGACTTTCACTCCGCTCTTAATTTTTCGTCCGTCGGAGTAGATAAAATGGCAATTACTATTTGTTTTAAAAATTGGTGATGATCTGGAGGATGCCTTGTGATCCACCCTTTTATGTCTCAAATTTTTGTTTCGTGTTTTACCATTTTCAAAAAGGCATGGGGTCGCATTTGAGCGGGTCATGAGCCATAGTTTTTATTTATTTTCCAAAAGGCCTCCCTTTATTTAAGAAGTTATTTTTAAATATGATTATATTATCATCTTTTATTATCTTGTTATAATCTAACATGTTTTGTTTTGGTAGCAATAATTAAAAATCTGCCAATATCATGTCATGAAAATGGTTAGACGAACGAAGCAAAGAGAATGATAATAAATGGAAAGAAGTTGATGAAGAGCAGTTAATGAAAGATATAGAGGAATTTGAAAAGCGAAAAAAGCCTAACCTGGAGGAGCCCTAATCCTACCTGAGATAGATGGTCAAGAGTGGACCAAGCCAATCAATTCCAATGCGGTTAAACGATACTATGTTTGAAAGATGTTTCAGCTTTTGCTTCCTTTGTTTGTAATCACCTTTATAATAGCATTTGTTTTATGATGTGTAATTGCTTAGAATCCTTTTTTTATGTACAAACTATGTTTGACCTGAATTCCCGTGAAAGGGATACGTAGGCGGCCTATGTCGGCTTTGGTCAACCCCTTAGGATAATTTATTCCTTTTTTTATTTACGAACTACGTTTGACCTAAATTCCTAAGAAAGGGATACGTAGGCGGCCTATGTCAGCTTCGGTCAACCCCATCGGAAAATTTATCCTTTCCTTTCATGTACGAACTACATTTGACCTGAATTCCCAAAAAGGATTACGTAGGCGGACTATGTCGGCTTCGGTCAACATATATCCTTAGCCTAGTACTGAATTACATTTGACCTGATTCCTGCTTCAATGGGATACGTAGGTGCCCTAACGGTTCAGTCATATTGACCCTAGGAAATGGAAATTGGGGCAGAATTTTTGAGAAGGAATCTCAAAAATTCTCAAGAGGAAGATCATCATCTAACAAAGAGAACGAATGCCAACAAAGACTTTGGATCCTCTCGAGTTGATATCATCTCAAACAACTTTAAACTGGGGCAAAAGATTTTAAGGAAGACCTCAAAATTTCCACCAAACACTGGAATATATTTCAAACTCTCCAGCACTCGAGGTTGAAGTTAAACTGTTGAAGTCACCAGGTGAGACAAAGTCTAAGTAGACTCAATTTTTGGCTATGATAGAACTATTTGAAGAACCCCTTAACAATGATGATGAATTTTGAAAATCCTCCACCGGATATAGTCAAAACCAAGAGGAAGACGTTTGTTGAACTAGTACATGACATGAATGATAGAAATTTTCTAAAGCTTTTACAGAAACTTTCAAAACTATTTTCTAAAATTAAGACTACTTTAAAAAAGTCATAAAAATCTTTTACCTAGTGATTTCCTAGACATCTATTGGAGCAAGGAGCCGGGGTGGAGGTACCAACATAACAGGGCACCTGAAAGATGTCGAGGAGCAAACCAATGATTGAAGAAGGTCAACAAGGAGTAGTTTCACTCGAGATAATCATTTTTCTGTGGATACAGGGATCAATATACAAAAATGAAGGTCTCTTTCAAAAAATTCCCAAGCAAGTTGGGAGCCATACCATAGAATATAATACTCAAAATTCACCTTGAAGCGAAGCAACAGTATTTGAGTAATCCCCAAACAAGGGTTTTTCTCCATTTGCTTGCACCCGGTGGATTTGCTATTTAATCATTTCTTCAAAAAGAGAAGATTGATAGAAGAATAAGCCATTCAAATTATGATGCTTAATATTTGTCATTAAACTATCATAAATCTTAACTGTGGTCTCCAGTGAGAGCAACATCGTGTCTACTAACTGTCTACAATATAGGTATGCACAGAAAGCAAAACACAGACAAACGAACTCAGGTAAAACTATTCTCAAATCACCAAAAGAATCATTTCATGTATTGCCAAGAGGGCCATTTCATATCATTGCCAAGAGGGCCATTTTATGTCATTGCCGAGAGGACCATTTCATATCATTGCCAAGAGGGCCATTTCATATCATTGTTAAGAGGGCCATTTCATGCCATTGTCGAGAGGACCATTTTATATCATTGCCAAGAGGGTCATTTTATGTCATTGCCAAGAGGTCCATTTCATGCCATTGCCGATAGGGCTATTTCATATCATTGCCAAGAGAGATATTTCATGCTATTGCTGAGAGGGCCATTTCATATCATTTTCAAGAGGGCTATTTCATATCATTACCAAGAGGGCCATTTTATGCCATTGCCGAGAGGGTCATTGTATTCAATATCTGTTGACATGCGAGATGGCATATGCTGGCGTCGAGGATATCATCAACATCTAATATCTGTTGAAACACAATATAGAATACACTGACATCGAGGATATCATCAACATCTAATATCTATTGACATGCGAGATAGCATACGCTGGCGTCGAGGATATCATCAACATTCAATATCTGTTGATAGGTGATATAGTATAAGCTGGCATCGAGGATATCATTAGCATCTAATATTTATTGACACGCGAGATAGCATACACTGGAGTCGAGGATATCATCAATATTTAATATCTGTTGACACGTGAGATAGCATATGTTGGCGTCGAGGATATCACCAGCATTTAATATCTGTTGACACGCAAGATAGCATACGCTGGCGTGGAGGATATCATTAACATTCAATATCTGTTGACACGCGAGAGCATACATTGGCACTGATGATATCATCAGTATCTAATATCTATTGACATGCGAGATAGCATACGTTGGCATCGAGGATATCATCATATCTAATATTTGTTGAAACGTGACATAGCATACACTAGTGTCAAGGATATCTCATCATTTTATGAATCGATATCTAAATACATCAAGAGCACATGATTTGAAGGAACGCCTTTAAGTTGCTATCTAAAGACTGGTGATATATGAGATTCCCTAGAAATTGACAATTTAAGGGTCATCTATAAGTCATATTATTTGAAATAGGATAGTGTACAAAATTACCTATGAATTGACAGCTCATAGGTTATCCGTAAGCGACAACGACATCCTAACCGGATAGTGTACAAGGTCACCCAAAAATCAATAGTTGAAAAATTATCCATAAGTCGCAACTAAATCCTTAGTGGAGAATATGCAATATTATCAAATTGATAATGTCCTAGGGTTCTCTATAAGTCGTGTCATATCCAAGATCGATTATGTGCAGGATTACCCAAAGACTAGTAATTTAAGACATATCTGTAAGTTATATTATATCCAAGGTCGAATAATGTGCAGGAATACCAGAGAGCTAATGATTAGAGGGATATCTGTAAGTCATCTTTTATCCAAGGTCGGATAATGTGGAGGATCACCTAAAAGATAGAAATTCAAAGGATATCTATAAGTCGCCTTATATCCGATATCAAATAATGTGCAAGATTATTAAAAGATTGACAGTTCAAGGGAAATCTAAAAGTCGTATTGGTATAAAAGATACGCAAGACTTACCTGAGATCATATGCAAACATTATTATCAATAAACAGAGATGTCATCATGATACATACAACTAGCATTATATGTGACCAAAAAGGTTACCACATCAGTACAAGATTATACAGTTGCAATGATCATTCTGCATAAAGTTCCGTCGGTGTCCAAGAGAGATACCCCACTTTGAAGACATATCCAACTGACAAATGAGATAATTATGAAACAACCAAAAGGGTTATTGTGTCTATTGTTGTAAATTATTTCCTTCCAAACAGGTACACGAAGCGATGACTTTGCTTTTCAGGCGACAATCCACTTGGAGATATGGTAAAAGACTTCATACCTCTTTCGTGAATTATGTTTTGCACTAACACTCTTGTTTGAAACATTATCGAGAACATCCAAGAGGATGAAAATCTCAAATCAAAGACACAGGTGCGGACAACTCCAAATAGGATGCAACACAATGTGGAACTCTTTCTTAGCAGCAAAACGGAACATAGTCTAAAAAGGGACATCAAACTCTTTGGATGCGAGCTAAAGGATGATCTCCACCACTATCCAACCACACCACTATTAGAAGGTATAAGGGTATTTTGGGATATTCTAATTTTAGCTTCATCTTCGGGATATTTCTAAACTCATACTGAGGGTAACCGTCTCTTTCTTTCAAATTCAAGTAATAAAACACTTAAGAGTTTTGGAAATTATATCCAGGTAAGTTCTTGCCTATGGATGTGAAGGATCCCACATTCATAGTTAAGAGGTTACAAGTTTTTTTTCCCCTACTCGATCAACTTGTCACTCATTCCGAGCCAAAGATAGTCTGAAATAAAAGACTATCTTTTCTACCGATTGAGTCGAACTACAGGCAGTCTGATTCCGTGAGTCTCAGGGATATGTAGGCTGGGCTCTTTGTTGAAAACTCGACTGCATTCCAACCTCCTCTCAAATCCCTTTATGCTTTACCTTTTCGATTTTATCAAAAACTCCAAAATTGATATACCTTGTGAATTTTTTGAAAATCGTGCTTTAAATTAAGCTTTACGAACTACAAGTTCCTTGAATTCTAATGAAACCTGAGATATGTAGGAAACCTGATACTGAGATTTGGCCATAACTCCATGAAACTCGTACGAAAACCAACCTTCTTTAGATTTGAATTTGTGGTCGGACAAAAATTAGGAACATCAACCTCCCTTTGCCTAGGATTACTTGCATCCATCCTACCCAAAGGGAGGGGACAGTGGTTGACACCTAATTTTTGCCCTCCACAACCCAATTTAATTTTGAGTTTCTTCAATTTTAAAATAAAGTCACAACAATTATTTTATTCCAATAAATGCAATTTAAAATATTTATTTGAGTTAATTTTGTTATTTAATTAACGATTATACGTTTTCATATTTTTATACGAGAATGTATAAATTTTGTTATTTAAATGAACATTCTATATTAAAATTAGACTTTTATTGATTACACTTGAAAATTAATCCAAATGGATAAAGTCTTGATTTTAAGTATGATTTATTCTCAAAATATTCTATTTGGAGGAATATTTGTTTGATTTTTATCAAATCAAGAAACTTGAGGTTAATTTTTTACTTGATTCATGTTGGATTGCAATTCAATTTAGCGAGCTAATTAAATATGACCTCAATTGAAATCAAATTGGCTTCAATTGTAATGCAATTGACCAATGGATATTCAATTTGGTTAGAATTTAAATAAGTCACCTAAATTATAATTCAATCTTAATCCCCAAAATTACCGTTTTCTAATTGGGATTATTTTAATCTAATTAAATTTAATTAGGGTTATTTAATAACCCCAATTAGATTTAATTAGGGTTATTAAATAACCCCCAATTCTTTGGCCCAGTTTCAATGGAACATACTAAATCAGCCCATCCGATCCGCCTATTTCTTTTCTTCTAACATAATCAGCCCACATCAACAGCTGTCCCAACAACCCATTCCCTTCTTACCATCCCAACATCATAACATAACCCGGCCCAGTCCCATTATCTTTTTCCCTTAATCATTAACAGTAACATCATTGACAAACACTGAACAACAATAGCCAAACCCGATACCAACAATCCCATATACGTACAACTTTCAACCAACAACACGACAACAATAATCTCAACAATGACCCACCACTCGATTCCCCTTTTTCTTTGACTTGAACCAGAAACTCGCACAAAAACCCATATCCAAACTCAACCCAGTAACCCGTGAATGTCCAGCTCCAATGATGATGAACATCTCATCATCAAACCATTTTGTATGATTTTCGTACAATTTCTACAACTCATCCTAATCCTTAATTTCAAAATTTGAATTCCTCTTTCTACAATGTCAAAATTACCCCTCGATTTTACCAATCCCACATTGGTGGGGGTTCAAAATTGAATCCCCCATTCCATCTATAAAAAACCACGATGGTTCATAAAGAAGGTTAGCCTTGAAGGTGAATAAAAATCTTTGAGCAAAGAAATCTCATTTTCTTAGTATAAAAGTTTTGCTTCGTAAAAGTCATCGATTAATCAAAGTTCCCGAGTTGACGATGACACTTTTCGGTAATGGGTGGATTCCGATAAAGCTCGAGTCTTGTTTTGATACTCTGGAATAGGTAACACTTTGCTCTTTTAGCTTTAAATATTTTTCTCTTCTTCTAGTCGATCCTCCATTTAGTATTTTAGCTGTTTAATTATGTTACTCATAATCATAGTTATAATCGTAGTTGCTGGGTTTGTTTACTGTAGAGGCCTTGAAGGCTATAGGTTGAATGTGATGATATTTTTGTTGCGATATTCCTGTAATTTCAACCTCGTTCTATGTTAAATGTTTGCTTTTCTGCGTGTTTATGTAGTTTACTGAAATTTGAGCTTTTGAAATGTTTGCTTTTCTGTGTGTCTATGTAGTTTACTGAAATATGAGCTGTTGAACGTGTTTGTTTTCTGCGTGTTTATGTATTTTGCTGAAATATGAGCTTTTGAATATATCTTTTCCCTTCGTTTCGCTCTATAAAGGTAAAAAAGGTGTCGATAGAAAATTGACTATACCATATTTTGTCTGGTAACTTAAATTGAAAATCACATCTTCATGAAATCTTGCACAGTGTATGTTCTTGATTTCTCTCATTCATAGTCGTTTGGGTCTCTCTAGATACGATGTTGTTCATATACTGCTGGCATTCATGTATTTAAAATCATAGCCTAGCATAACGTCAAGCTCTTACCCTTTTTTTTTAGTCTTTAATGTCTGTAAGCATCATGCTATGAAAATGTTCCTATCTTTCTTTTGATAGAAATAATATAGGATCTCGGTGATCCATAAAGTTGTCTTATTCATCATTGAATAGCTTCCATAATTGAATAACTTTTTTCTTCGTGTCCCAACTAAAGACAGTGCATTGATTTGCCTCGTATATTCGTTGGAGATTTAACTCTTTTCTGAAAATTTTGGTGATTATACTGGTACCATACGTGATTGAAAGTAGTTGAGATTTGGTCAATTAACCTGCTTAACACTCCCTTGAAATAATGTAGAGATTATAGAGTGTGGATTTATTTTTTTGGAGTGTTATGATTAATACATTCGTTAACTAATTGACTCGTTTGCAAGCCATACATTTTTCATAATCTTGGGGTTCATGTATTTAGACATTTTTATAGTTCACGTGTCGTTATGTAGCAAGTGAATTGCTATTCTCTTTCACCTAAAATGTTGTGCTTTTATTGCATAATTTATCTATAAGTGTAAAAAACTCTCGATAACATACATTAGTTCATTCATCTTTTTCTTTGCATGAACTCGCTCAGGAGTCCAATCGGACTCCTTTCCCTTGCATTACGCAATGGGACATCAAGGCCCACTTTCTAGAAGACTTTGAAAGCCGATTATATAGCACATGGTTATGAAGAGTCGAACGCATAAGAATGGGCTAAAGTCCCAACAAAGAGACTAGAAAGTTTCTTTTATCTTTTTATTTATTTATATATTCATTGTCATCTTTTATTTATTTATTTATGTATTACTTTATTCATTCATTTGGGCCTCGAAGCCAAAGTTGTAAATTTAATACAGGTAGAGCAAGACTTGCGCCAAAGGCTCAAAAACTAGATTAGGACAGGCGAAATGGGTCGAAAGCCCAATTAGACTAGGACAGGTCTCGTTGATTTGGGCCTAATGGACAAATCCTTTACTTTCTCCTCCCTTCCCCCTTTTTATGTGTTTATTTATTTATTAGTCTTGTTTAGACTTAGTTAAAATTCCTACTAAGTCATCTAAATCCATTTTACACAAGTCATTTTCAAAAATCAACCACTTTTCAACAAATTAATCTTTTTTACAAGTTAATCAAAAGATATTTTCAAACAGTCTGGATAACCGCAAGTTAGCGGATGTTTTAGGTGCCTAACACCTTCCTAAAATATTAATAGGAATCACTTATTCAGAATCTTTAAACTTAAGTGATTTTTCTATTTTTTATCATTTAAAGTATCTTATAAAGTTTCTTAATTCCTTTTCAAAATAAAGTGGCGACTCTAAACAATTCAAAATTTCTCCGCAAAATATAAAAATGAAATAGATGAAATTAATACCAAGGAAGAAGTTTGAGAGGTAGATAGGAAGGTGTGGAGGTCGCGAATAAGGGTAGAAGGCTAGCGGAAGGGTGTGGGTTGTAGCAAGACATCAGGAGAGATCTTGTATAGCCGGGTTAGTAATTTTAGGATTGGGTTCATAGGTGTCTATCTCCGTGAGTATTTGTTACTTATACGTGGGTGTCCCATTCATGATTTCTTTGTTGTTATTTTCTTATTTCATGCTGCTTTATCTCTCATATTTTCGTATTTCTCTAATTGACTTTTTATTATTCCTTATGCCTTTTTTGTTATGTAATCTATCTCCTGGTCTACTATTCCTTATATTGAGTCGGGGGTCTATCGGAAATAACCTCTCTACTTCTTCAGAGGTAGTGGTATAGACTGCGTACATCTTACCCTCCCTAAACCTTACTTTGTGGGAACACACTGGGTTTGTTGTTGTTGTTGTTGTTGTAGTATTCATACTCAGTATTCAGTGCTATCACGATCTCAGTTATAGTTACGTATTCATGCATGTACTCTCATCCAGTTATACTCATGTCATTCAGTCAGTATTGTTCATGCATATGAACCCATGCATTTATGCCTACCTCACTTAGTATACCAGTATATTCAAAGTACTGACGCATACTTTTGTCTTTCGCTATGATATTTTATATCATAGGTTCTGACGTACGAGCTCTCGAGCACCCTTAGCATTTTAGATCTTCAGCAGCCAGAGTTAGCAGTGAGTCCTCATAGTTTGAGGATATGATTACTATTTTTGCATTTCAGTTTATTTCAGTAGTCGAGGTTAGTTAGGGACTTGTCCCATCAACTCCATATTTTGGACTGTTTAAAAGATTTTTAGACTAGAGTATTTTTAGACAGATGTTTCAGTTTTTGTATTATTATACCGTATTCAGTTTTATTTCAGTATTGAACCTTGTGACATGTTTTCCGCCTAATTTTTTCATATTTCGGTATTATTATTATTTATTTATTACAGAAGGTACCAGTCATGGCTTAGCTTGTGGTCTTTCGAGATTATGAGAACCGTGTAGCATCCGGGGTATAGACTCAGGGGTTACAGTAGATTACGATGAACGTCTGCATAAGATGAGAGTTGTTGAAAGGTGTAGTATGGAACTTTTTATTTTTAGTTGTAGGCCAAAGATAAGTAATGGTAGAGATTATTCATAGAATACATAACTGCCTTACCTCCACTTACTTGGGCACTAACTATTGGGGCTATTGTTTAAGACAAGTTTTAAGTTAGGAACAAAGATAGAAGAAGATGATAGAGGGAAACACTTGTTAGATATGGAGGACCAGCTAAATAGAGATCACCATCCCTACCCCCATAATAGAATGCCCTATACCTTACCCAGAATAAAGAAATAGTAGTTAAGGAGGAAGAGATGGTAGTCTAGAGAGTATGATGTCAATACTGAATAATGCAACCTTGGTGCCTTTGTTTGTGAAAGTGATTCAGTAAGTGTTAGTACTTTTTAGTATCTTGGCTTGCACCAGTAACACTTCAGTTATTCTAGCCTTCCCACTCTCAGCCTTATAATGTATCGCTACTGTAGCACTAAATATGGATAAAGGCTCTAAAATAAGGGTGTATCCCCAACAAGTACTAGGTACAGTGATGATTAATGATGAACATAGACTATTTTGTAAGCTTATGAAGATAAAACCCCAGTATTCTAGGGTACAGAGTTTGAGGATGTATTTGAGTTATTGATAGATTGTCATAAATATCTGTATAAGATAGGAGTTGTTGAAAGGTGTAGTGTGGAGCTTTTTTATTTTTACCTACAGGCCAAGCCAAGAAATAGTAGAGGTTATTCATAAAATACAGAACTACCTTACCTCCACTTACTTGGGTATAATTTTAGAATGTATTTCTTGAGAAATATGTTCCTAACACTTATTGTGATCAGAAGAAGGATGAGTTCTTGAGGTTGGAGCGGGTAATATGTCTATGGTGCCTATCCGGCCAAATTTCATGCCTTTTATTGCTATACACCATTATTGATCACTTAAAAAGAAAAGCAGATCAGGTACTTTGTGAAGGGTCTGAATTCTGGAATTCAGGTGGTTACTTTTTTTAATTTCATTTGGTAAGTCCTTTCAAGAGTAGTTGAGTTTGCCAAGAAAACCGAGGCACTTAAGAAACAGTGAAAAGTAAAAGCAGAAGAGAAGAATGCCTGGACCTCAGGTGAATTCAACATTACTTTCTTGAAGGAACATGGTTCTTCTCGACCTTATAATTCATCCATGCTTGTGTTTGTAGAGGGCCTTTATGGGGTTAGTTATAATCCTTTATGGATAGGCAACTATACACCTTTATCCTCTTTAGTTCAAGAGGCCATCTTTGGGAATTAGGTGCTATAAGTATAGGGGTTAGGTCCATATCAAAGGGTATTGTCCTAATTTCTTATCTGCATATTAGTTAACTCAACAACTAGCTTCTAGTGCTCTAGTTCTGACAGGTTTTGGTGGTGAAAGAAATAGTAGGGGCATCCACATGATGGGCATGATGACCAGGTTATAGAAATAAGTGGAAACCAAGACAACTAAGGTGGGGGAAAGTCGATATAAATAGTGCTCAGGCAGGTAAAGTGGCAATCATAGTTGTGATAGGGCCCATTTTATGTTGTTCTGGCTCATCCTAAAGTAGAAGCTCATGATGTTCTTATCAAAAGTACTATTTTATCTGTGATGGAATGGCTTCTCTATTGTTTGTAAATGTTCCCACTTTCTCTTAAGTGTCTCAGAAATTTGGTTTAGGCTGAGGTTAGATCGTGAATATCTTGATATTCCTATATATGTGTCCATACTAGTTGGAGTTTTTATATGTATTGATCGAGTGTATAATGCATAACTTGTGATATTTATAGGGTTTGAAACTTTGGAAAACTTAATGATTCTAGGCATGGAGGAATTTGATATTATCTTAGAGGTGAAATTTATCTCTTTATCATGTAATTCCTAATTTTTATGATAAAATCCTCACTATAGCGATGCCTAGGATAAAGAGTTAGAGCGATAGGTAGTCTTAAGTCTACTCTTGTGAGGATTATGTCAGCTACTTGCATTCAGAAATAAGTAAAGAATAGGTGTACAACATTTTTAGCGTATCTTCGAGAAGATAAATCTGCAGTTCCTCTTATAGCTTCCAATCCCAGTTGATTTTGAGTTCTTAGAAGTGTTTCTGATAAACTTTATGGCATACCTCCAGATTGAAATGCAAATTTCTGTAAAGATTTAGAGCCCACAACTTGATCCATCTCTATCTCTCTGTATCGTATGTCACTAGTACAGTTAGAGGAGTTAAAATCATAGTTATAAGAATTATTAAAGAAATTTATTTACCCAAGTGTTTCTACTTGGGGTGCACCTATTTTATTTGTGAAAAATAAGGATCGTAGCATTCGGATGTGCATAGAGTATCGCCATTTAAACAAGATAACCATTCGCAACAAGTATCCTCTACCTAGGATAGATGACCTATTGATTAGTTGCAAAGAGTTGTTGTATTCTACAAAATTAATTTAAGTTTGGCATATTATCAGCTTAAGATTAGGGAGGAGGACATCCCAAAGACTATTTTTGAAACTCATTACGGGCACTATGGGTTCTTGGTTATGTCTTTTGGATTGATCAATGCCGTAGCTACTTTTATGAGCTTGATGAATGGAGTCTTTAAATCATTTTTGGATTCATTTGTAATTGTTTTTATTGATGTCATCTTAATTTATTGTAAGAGCAAAATAGAGCATGAAACTCAGTTACGTATGGTGTTGCGGTTGCTTAAGGAGAATCAACTATATTCTAAATATTCCAAGTGTGAGTTTTGGCTATCTTTAGTGTGCTTCTTGGGGTAGATGGTTTCTAAGAAAGGGGTATGGTAGATCAGCAGAAGGTAGAAGTTGTTAAGAAATGGGATAGCCCAATGAATGTGACAAAAATTATAGTTTTATGGGGTTGGCCAATTATTTATAATGACCTAAATTTTGATGAAATATGTATTTTTGTGCACTTCAATTATTTACCCCTCCCTATAGTTGCATTGTGGTACTTATGGGTGTGGGGTGATCAATGCAGTTCCCAATATATTTTGGTGTCATTTATGTGATTTTGTGATTTTTGACAACTTTGAGAGCCTTATAATTTATTTCAGTTGATATATTTTGATTTATGCAACAAATATAAGAACAGACTATGCCAACAGATCCAGAACATCGATTTTAGGGTGATAACATGGTTGGTGTGGTTTCATGGATTTTAAATCTTATTTCGATCCTTGATTTGGAAAGTTATGATTTTGGGTTTTGGGGATCAACTTTGTGAAAATGATGTCTTTTCAAAAATTTTATATCGCCATTGAGTTTGGAGCGTCGACTTTTAGGGTAGCATAGTTCATTTATATTCACGAGATTCTGAATAAATCCTGTGGGCCTGCATAAACTTGGAATTATTTAAAGTCCTCGACTGGTGCACCCACGATTGCAATCCTTGGACCGCAATCACGATTGGGCCAGAAGGGGAACTATTGCGATCACAATCCTTGTTCGCGATTGTGATAACTCTGCAGGTAAGGTATCGCGATTGCGAGTACTAGGTGTTATATATACCCGTGTTTTTACTATTGTTACCATTTTTGATACTTAGAGCTTAGGGTTTCATGATTTTGAGCGACTTTCTCTATTTCTAACTCTGGTAAGATCCATTACACTCATTTCAACTAGTTTTTTCTATCATTAACCTTAAAATCTTGCTTTAAACATGGATTAATTATGAAATTGTGGATTTTTGCTCATAAGTCCTAAAAAGTGTATTTTACCAATTTAAACCCCAAATTCACTCCTTATTCCACTTGAATGAGTTTTTATCCTTTAATTATCTGGTTTTTCTTAATTTTATTTTTAAAACAACTTAGATTCTTGATTTTTAAATGGATTTTGAAAATTTTACCCGGTAAAGCTTATAAATGGGTTTCTTTGATTTGGACCTCGTTTTAAACTCATTTTACTTGGGTTTTCAGTTGTAGACTCCTAAAAAATATAGGAACATATTTTGAAATAAAGTTATGATTTTGCCTTTCTTTTTTGAAACCTATTTCAAGGGTTCATTTTGATCTCGACTAGACACTAGGCAATATGGGTGTCATTGGCTTCCTTTTGATGCATATATTCTATATTTTGATGTTTTATTTGATTTTGGGACCATTCGTGAGGCGTAAGGCTTTGAGATTGGGGGTTTTATCCTAATTTTTTGATATTTGAGGTAGGTTATGACTTAATGTCTTTTAGAATAGGTTGGGTAGTTAATATTGATACAAAATCATGTTAAGAGTGTGGGAACTAATCATGAAAATATCCTTATTAATGAGTTGTGCTTATGTTGGCGGCCTATATTGATGTTATTTGGCAAAATTGAAATATTATGTGCTATGTGTGACTATGTGGGGTCTTTTATGATATTATTGGCCTTGTGTATGTGGAATTAGTGTATCTTGTTTAGTGAAAAAGCCTAATGTGGTATCATCAATGAAATATTTTGATGTGTTTTACTCATTTGGGATATGGTTTATGATGCTATTTCATGGAGGGTTGGAAATATTGAGTGGATTATTAGCTTACATATGGTATATTGATTGGTTGTTGGATATTTCTTATAGTTGGTTGGTTGTGAACATTGCAGCATCATCCTCATGGAATCACACACATAATTTTACTTGTTTATTGTATGCTTTATATATACTCCCTCCGTTTCAAAATGAATGACCTACTTTCCATCTTAGTTCGTTTGAAAAAGAATGACCCCTTTTCTTTTTTGGCAATACTTTAATTTCAACTTTCCATATGACATGTTTAGGACCACAAGATTAAAGGGCATTTTGGTACATTTGACACAACTTTAATTTTAGGCCACAAGATTCAAAAGTCTTCTTTATTTTCTTAAACTTTGTGCCAAGTCAAAGTAGGTCATTCTATTTTAAACAGAGGGAGTACTTGTTGTTATTGTTGTATGTTGTACTTGATTTGGTCTTATGTCATGTATGTGCTCTTGAAATACTGGAAATACTAGAAATGCTGGAAATACTAGAAACACTAGTAACATGGAGACTGTGCGATGACCTCTTGTATTACATCATTCATTATAGAGGCCGTGCAATGACCTTGGAGGTAATATGACGACCTCGTGTATTACATTATTTATTATAGAGGCTGTCCGACTGTCTCAGAGGTTGTGTGATAACTCATGTATTACATCATCATTATAGAGGCTGTGTGATGGTCTTATAGGTTGTGAGACAACCTCGTGTATTACACCATTATTATTATAGAGGTTGTGTGATAGTCTCGAAGGTTGTGTGATGACCTTGTGTATCACATCATCATCATGGAGACTATGCGATTGGCTTGGAGGTTATGTGATGATCCCGTGCATTATATCATCATCATCATTTTCATTGTATTTACTTTATTATATTTGTGATGTGATTGTATATTCTTTTTAACTTTTTATCTATCCATTTGTTCTATCTTTCCTTATTTGTACTTGATGTTTTCATATATGTTGTTATCTTTTCTTTTCTTATATGTGGTATAAATTTATAATTGTTTTCCTTTTTAGTGTTTTGCTGTGTTATATATGGATATTATAGAACTGATAGTGCAAGTGGTATAGGCTGCCATTGTCAGATATTTTTTGATTGCAGGTGATGTGCCCTTAGTATGTATCTTGTATGCCCTTAGTTTGCTTGGTCGGCCTATGATACGTACTGAGTAGAAATGGACCGTACTCATCCCTACTATGCCCTTTCATGTAGATTCTAGTGCGGGTGCATCTAACATGGCTTGATTTTGGGCGCCTTCAGAGTTATTCAAGGTAGCGGGTGGGACTTTCATGCCTTTGGGGTCCACATCTATCTTTCCATATTAGTTTATATCTTTACTACTGTTCGGACAGATATATTGTTCCTATTATATATTCTGATGTATTTGACCCATGGATTATATTAGTAGTTCTTACACTATTGACACCAGGTTTTGGGAGTTTGACATAAGATCTTTGGTTTTATGTTCCATTTTCATATTATATTTTTATGGTTTGGCTTTGTTCTAGAAGCCTTGCCTTGGGGTTATTTTGGTTTTTTCCCCCTTGTGTATCAATTTGGGCGATAGGCTTACTTATTAAGGTTCGTCGTGATGAGTGCCGTTATAATTCTTGTTTTCAGGTCGTGACATTATTGTCATCGATTTATTAAGGGGTTTGCCTTTATTTCTTCACATATAACCCGCGTAACTTAAATGGAAGTTACATTTGTGTGGGATGGCAATTTTGAGGAGTTAACCTCAGCCCCAATTCCCACTTGCCTATTGAAGGTAAGGATTTTATTGTATATTGTGATGCCTTATGGTTGGGTTTAGGTGTTGTTTTATACAAGATCATAACGTAATCGCTTATGCTTCGAGGCAACTGAAGGCTTATTAGGAAAACTATCCCACACATGACTTAGAATAGAAAGTTTTGGTGTTTGCTTTAAATATTTGGAGACACTACCTCTATGAGGTAAAGTGTAATGTGTTCATAAACCACCATAGCTTGAAGCATGTATTTACTTGATGAGACTTATATCAGAGATAGAGAAGGTGGATGAGTTGATCAATGACTATGATATTTCAATTCCACATCACTCGAGTAAGTCCAATGTTGTGGTGGACAATCTGAGTTGAAAATCAGTGAATATGGAAAGCTTAGCAAATTTGGAGGTGTCAATCGTCCATTGAAAAGAGAAATACAGTCTTTGGCTAATGATTTTTTGAGATTGTAGGAGACTAGCAAAGGAAGAGTATTAGCATATGTGGAAGGCAAGTCCATATTCTTTGACCAAATCAAAACAGGGAGTTTGAAGAAAAGAAGTTGAGCAACTTTAGAGAAAAATTATTGTAAGGTGAGGCTAGAGAGTTCGTTTTTCATGATAAGGGAGTGTTTAGGATTCGGGATAGTTGTGTGTGCTTCAAGTGTCAATCTAATTTCAACTATTCTTACAAAGGGTCACAACTCTAAGTACTTTATACATTTCCGTGCCACAAAGATATATCGAGACTTGAGGCAACATTATTGGTGGCAAAGAATAAAGCAGGATACTATTTATATTGTGACCAAGTATCAAAATTACTAGTAGGTCAAGTGTGAACATAGAAAACATGGTGGTTTCTTCCAAAGGATATATACTTAAGAATAAAAGTAGGAAAGGGTAATTATGTACGTTGTGGTTGGTCTTCCTATGACCTTGAGGAAGTGGGACTCTATATGGGTTATTGTTGGTCGATTGACTAAATCAGCTCACTTTATTCTAGTAAGGGTGGATTATAATGCGACTAAGTTATCCAAAATTAATGTGAAGCAAATTGTAAGGCTCCATGGGGTTACCAATTTTGCTTGTGCCAGATAAAGGTACACAATTCATCTCTAATTTTTGGGAAAATTTTTACTCAAAGTTGGTTTATAAATTTGACCTAAGTACAACTTTCCATTTAAAGACCAATGGGCAGTCGGAGTGAACCATTCAGGAGCTTGAGGACATGCTCCGATCTTGTGTAATAGACTTTGGGGGTCAGTAGGACCAATATCTACCTTTATGTTAATTTACCAACAATAATAGCTACCACTCTAGTATTTACATGGCTCCTTTTGAAGTCCTATATGGTAAGAGATGTAGGTCTTCAATTGGATGGTTTAATGTGTTATAAGTGAGGCCTTGGGGTACTAACTTTCTCAAGGACTAGGTGGAGAAAGGAATGTTTATTCAAGGAAAGCTCTAGTAGATCAGAGTCGATGGAAAGAGCAAGAAAAAATTAAAGTAAGGGATGTAAAATTTGAATAGGAAAAGAAAGTATTATTTAAAGTATCACCCATGAAGGCTGTAACATATTTTATAATTGAGTTGAGGTACATAAGACCCTTTGAGGTCTTAAATGGAATAGGGGCAGTAGTTTATAAGATGGCATGGAATCCTAGTATGTTCCGAGTTTACCCATTATTCCACGTGTCTATGTTAACAAAATGCTATGGAGATAGAGATTTATCATTCATTGGGACTCGAGCTGTTTGTTAAGAAGTTATCATATGAAGAGGAACTAAATGTGATATAGAGTAGAGATGTGTGAAATTTGAGAAAAAAAGTCATTCTTCGTGAAAAGGCTCAATGGAGGAATCGTGCTATTGAAAAATCAACTTGAGAGACAAAAGTTGACATGCGCAAGTGATATTCGCACTTGTTCATTGACCTAGGTAATTTCGTGCTTAATTTTATCAACTCGATCTATTTATTATTTTAGGATGGATAAGGGGTAAATTTGTATATAATGTAATGATCTAAATGTAAGACCCTTGAAATTTCCATCATTTTATTTTTGACCTTCCCGTGTTCAAAATATCGATTTTTTACTTGAAATATGTTTAAGGATATTAAAAGGGTGTTCAACGAAGGTTTCAGAATTTTTGGAAAAGGTTTGGGGAAATTTTGGAACATTGAGGTAGTGATCCTCTGCATTTTTTTTGTGTCACGGAGGTTACCCTTTGCGATATTGGTGTGGCTCGAAGGATAACCTTTGTGGTATTGGCGTACCATGACAAGGCATAATTTTTTGTCCAGTTTTTAATTTTCTTACTTGGGGTGAGGGGCTTTTGGGTCTTGTCACCCTTGTACGACCCTTAACCATAAGATAATCTTATTTTAAGAATCCTGCAATAAGACTTAAAGAAAATGTATGACTTAAAGAAGCTAACAATAGATGTTAGTTCTACCTAACAGGTAATCCCAGATTCATTCATCTTTCAAAGATCATATTACTCTCTTTCACTCTCGAACTTTAAACCCAAGAAAACTCAAGGGTTGAATAGAGATCATACGAGCTCAAAACTTCAAATTGATTACAAATATCTTGTGTGTTTCAGGCATGTATCTCTTTCCCAAACTTTTATTTTACATTGAGTATTCATTTGATAGATTTTCGTGTGATTTAAATTGGGGGTTCTAAAATTGGGTTGAGAGGATTTTGTTGTTTTTGATTTAATTACTATCCCATGACTTGAATTGATTATCCATGCAGAGTTAGATGGATTACCTCTGTGCAACGTTAGGTGAATTAGCACGCTTGTTGAGAGCCATGAAGTGGTGAGCTTCTATCCTCAGAATGGACTTATCATTTCCATATTCTATTATTTTGAATCGGTATATTTGGATTCTTTTGGTCATGGTCGGGGGCATGTCCCTACCTGTTTGGTATTCTAGTTTTAGAGGTTATTATGGATAAATCTAGGTTGGTTAGTTATTGTTTTGACTCTTAGTGCCATTGAATGATTTTTTATCATCTTATTTTGCATTTAGTTGGCTTTCACATTGTTTTATTATTACTATTATTGTGCTCTTGAGGTTGGGTTAAAGGGGGTGATCTCCGGTCTATGGTGGACTTGAGATACCCTTCATGGCCAAGAACTGGTTTGGATTATGAAGAGCTTTGTATCTGAGCATAGTTTAGAGTCGTTGGGTGTCCACAAAAGCCATGTTGAGTAGAGTCCTTTCTATGGGTGTGTAGCTCATCACACTTATACGAAGGAGGCTACAAGGCATTTAACAATGTTTCCCTTTCTTATGCTCTATTTTTAGGCTATAGAGTCTAGTGTTACGAAACTTCTCTAACTCCTGACTTCATCGCATTTCAAATCTTGCCTCCCTGAAGATCTGATGTCCTTAGAAACTTTACTGGGAACTCTGTCCTACCTGAGGATAATGAGGAGGGGACTCGCCCTATGTATAAAGTATAGACCTGGTCTAGGGTCTCTGCTCTTGATTATGCCACTCCACGTAGAGCTCCACCTGTACCTACTAGTCCTCCCCGGGCTTGTCGGGCTAGTGATGCTTTTGATCAGCCATCTCAGGGGGACATCTCCAATGTGGAGTTTCGCTGATCTATTCATTTGCTTATGTAGTAGATGACATCTAAGGCTCATCAATCAAATCATGTTGGTTCTATTACTCCTTCATCTGAATTTACTCGGGTGGGCCAGTTCATGAGGCTGAATCCCCAAACCTTTACAGGATCTAGGGTTAAGGAGGATCCTTAGGGGTTTATGGATAAGATGGACAAAATTTTTAGAGTGATGCTTGCTATTGATTCTAAAGGAGTAGAGTTTGTTGCATATCAGCTGAAAGATGTAGCCTATCAGTGGTATCAGTGTTTGGGTGCCTTTCTTGATCACTTTTTTCCTCAAGAGTTGAGAGAATATAAGGCAAAAGAGTTTGTTCTTTTCAAGTAAGGTAAGATGAGTGTGAAGTAATATGGGTTAAAATTTTAATAGCTGCTTTGTTATGCTCCTGAGTTGGTGTCTATCTAGAGATCTAAGCAAAGGAAGTTTGCTTCTGGGTTGTCCCGTAACTTGGTATTGGAGTGTAAGGCTGCAATGTTAAACAATGATATGGACATCTCCAGACTTGTGGTTTATATAAAATAGGTTGAGAATGAAAAGAAGGAGCAAGTAGATATTGGTAAAAATAGAGTAAGGAGTTCAGGTATTCAGAGCAGAGTGGGGGTTAACAAAATAGAAGGGGGGGGAGGGAGGCAGACAGTGGCCTAAGAAGAAAAACTGGGACAATTCTTATTCATCTTCTAGTGCTCCTTATCCTAAGCCATAGGGCGGCCATAGTTCCCATGATAACGGTGATTCTAAGGTACAAGGTGCCCAGTCTCAGGCTAGTGGACCTCAATCAGCCCCACCTTATCCTATTTGTCATTTTTATGGGCAGCTTCACAGTGGTTATTGTGAGGAGGGAAGGAATCAGTGTTATAATTATGGTCAGCTTGGTCATATGAAATGGTTTTTTCCTTCAGCCAAGGTTGCTACTGGATCTAATAAAGTTTTGGTTGCCACATCTTTGGGTCCTATGCCAAAGAGTGCTACTTCTGGTACCAATACTGGTTGGAATCACCTCTATATACTTGCTGCTCGCTAGGAATCCGAGGCACCTCTAGATGTTGTTACTGGTATGCTACAACTCTTCTCTTGTAATGTGTATTATTTGATTGACCCGGGGTCTATCCTTTCTTATGTGACCCCTTATGTGGTTGTGCATTTTGGTTTTAGTCCCGAGAGTATTTCTGACCCCTTTTCTCTATCTACCTCAGTGGGTGATTCTATTATGTCTAGAAAAATTTATAGGGGTTGTGTGGTGTCTATCTTTCACAGGGAGACATTGGTGGATTTGATAGAGTTGGATATGGTAGATTTTGATGTTATCTTGGGGATGTACTATCTTCATTCGTGCTATGCGTCTCTGGATTATAGGACCCGAAAGGTCAGTTTTCACTTTTCGAATGAATCGGTATTAGAGTGGGAGGGGAGTTTCATAATATCTTAAGGGAGCTTCATCCTCATCTTTAGGCTCAGATATAAATTTCAAAAGAATGTCTGTATGATCTAGTTCAAGTTAAAGATTTTAACTTTGAAAGTCCTTCTTTGTATTCTATCCGCTTGGTTAATGAGTTTCCTAAAGTGTTTCCCGATGATCTTCCTAGAATTCCTCAAAAAGGGAAATAAATTTTTAGATTGATTTTCTATCAAATACCCGCTCTATTTCCATTCCTACTTATAGAATGGCTCCAACTAAATTGAATGAGCTTAAGGAGCAGTTAAAAGATCTTCTTGATATAGGATTCATTCTCTTTAGTGCTTCTCTATGGGTGATCCTATGCTTTTCGTGCTTAAGAAAGATGGGTCTCTTAAGATGTGTATAGATTATTGTTAGTTGAACAAGGTGACTATGAAGAATAAGTACCCTCTTCCTTGAATTGATGATCTTTTCAATCAGCTTCAGGGTGCTAGTGTAATACCCCATACTTCTACCTAGCTTGAAAATCATCCCAAAAATGTTAGACTTTTTATAAAGATGAATACACTTTTATACATATGGTATTTTTAATATTTTCACTTTTCATCATATGGTAAATTGAATAATCTTTCCATCGATACCAAATTCGCCCAAATCTGACACCCGAGAGAAAAGTTAAAGCCTTTTTAGTGAAACAGTGTATCACCTGAGCCATCAGTGCATCCTAGGAAGTCTGGTATCAGAGCTTAAGGTTCAACAGTGTCCTAGGAAGTCAGAAAAGCTGCATCTAGTAGAGTCTTGTACATAGGTGTGTTATGCACCACACTTATGTGCAGGAGGCTATAAGATGTTTTAGGAACAATTTCCCTTTTTTTAGTATTCATGTCGTGCCAGTGAGCATCAGATCAAATTTTTCTCTTAGTCTAATCCATTCTCCCTTTCGTTTACAGAACATGCCTCCCAAAGGGACTAAGAAAGGAGAACGAAAAATTTGTCAGCACCTCTGCCCGTTTAGGCAGATCCCCTGGATGAGCATGTCTCCCATGCAAAATTCAGGACTGCATTTACTACTCTAGCAGATTTAATTACAACTCAGAATGAACGGCCAGCTGCTGTTTCGTCCAACCGAGTGGCTAATTTTGCTGCAGCCAAGATTTGGGACTTCACCCGAATAAATCCTACTCTATTCTTAGGTTCTAAGTTTGAAGAGGATCCACAGGAATTCCTCGACTAGGTTCAGAAAGTCATAAATATCATGGGAGTGACTTCCAGTGAGAGTGCAGAGTTAGCCGTTTATCAGTTACTAGACGTATCCTATACGTGGTTTAAACAATGGAAGGTAGAAAGGGTTACAGATACAGATCCCATAGAATGGGAAAAATTTCGTACAACCTTTCTTTCCCCTAGAGCAGAAAGAATCCAAAGTGTTAGAGTTCATCAATCTCAGACAAGGTAGCATGAGCGTAAAAGAATACTCCCTCAAGTTCACCCAGTTATCCAGGTATGCTCCCCACGTAATAGCAGAAACTAGATCCAGAATGAGTAAGTTTGTGTCTGGGGTTTCAGGTAAAGTGGTTAAGGAGTGTAGGACTGCGATACTGATTAAGGAAATGGACATATCTAGACTTATGGTCTATGCTCAGCAGATTGAGGAGCAGAAACTTAAGAAGAAGAAAAGGGAAAACAAGAGAGTCAGGACTGGTAGTTATAGTTTTTCTCAACTAGGGTCGCAGGGTGGTAACTGTTCTTATTATAGATAGAATTTTTTAGCCCCAGTTCCATCTTCAGCTAGTGCACCAGCACCAAAGTTCAAAAATAACCATAGAGATAGGGCGCCCGGCTCCAAGGCCCAGGGTAGTGAGAGCAGGGTTTTTACTCATCTTCTTTGTGAAGAGTGTGGTAACCATCATAAGGGTATATGTTGAGCCTGCAGTAATGTGTGTTTTGGATGTGGTAAGACAGGTCACAAAGTTCGAGACTGTCCTAAACCCAGTCCTCGAAGTAAGCACGGTTGTCCTTCAGCTTAGTCCGATCGCCCAAATCAGCAGGGTGCCAATTCCAGCTCTACCAGTGGGCAACGCCTCAATAGAATCTATACACTTCAGTCCTGACAGGATCAAGAAAGTCCTCCTGATACAACCACTGGTATGTTATAGATTCCTCATTTACCTGTTCACTTTTTTTTTAGATTCAGGAGCTTCTTTTTCTTTTGTAACTCCTTGAATAGCAGTCAACTTTAAGCTCAAACCAAATGTTAATAGGACCTTTTCCAGTCTCTACCCCAGTGAGTCAGTCTAACGCAGCCTGACAGCCATACAATAGCTGTTCGGTTATGATATCTTAGAAAGCTAGGCCTTCAGGTTCTAGTAGTAATGCCAGTACGTGTAGAAAATCAATAAGGGAAGATGATTCCCAACCCATTCCTATTTCAATGCGAAGTTTTGTACTTCAACTATCACGATACTTATACATGCTTCACATCATAATTCCATGCACCCAACTTATATTTACACACTTTCCATAAAGTAATGTTTTTTTTAATTTCCTAGTATGAGGAGTTTCGACTTACTCAGCATTACGAATCATGTTCCATGAGTATAGAAACATCATACTTAGGTCATGCAGCTATGAATCACACACTCATATCATGCTTTACAGTATGCGTAGCCCACACGATTCATAACTTCACTCCTAGTGTTCGGTCAAACTCAGATTATCTCACGTATACCCTCAGTTTAGATCCCTCGGTGAATTCATAAGTGTTAATATTCCATTTCACAAGACTCAGTTATAGCATCAGTTCATTAATCAATATTCAGTAAAGGACTCAAATAGTCCTATAGAACCATGGCTTTCAGCTATCAGTTATTTAGCCACCAGAATTCAATGCTCCTGTTCCAGTCTAAATCTCAGTTATTAGAAAACCAACTTTCAGTCCCAGTTACAGTCTTAGTTATGGTTACAGTCTTAATTACTGTCTTAGCTACAATCTCAGTCCCAATCCTAGTCCAGCCAGATTAGAAACTTAGTTCTCTTTCAGGATTACCCGACCATAGCATATTGCCATCAGTTAATCAATTATTAGTTTTTCAAGACCTCAATTACAGAATGTTTCTGAATCATGTCATATGTTTGGTCTCGCAATTTCAAATAATATAGTTTTCATAAATCCATGCCCAGTGACCTTATGTCACTTAGTCGGTCCTTACCTCCTATGCATAATACTCTACAGCCTAGGCTAGTTATTCAGACTAAGTACAGTTCAGTCTTATATGCCTAACGTTCATCCATCAGTTATTTAGTTAATCAGATCAGTTAATATAATTATGCATTCATACTCAGCGCCCATATGGATCTTTTAAATAGTTTCAATTGCTGTGCTTAAGGTCTAGTCATTTTATCTTAGACGATGTCTCATAGGCCTTGCTAACGATCTCCTATTCAGATGTCCTGCTTGGGCCAGACCAAAATTTTCTTTCTCTCTATAGTCATTAGAAATCTATAGAAAGAGTGTCATAGAAATGCTCCAGTCGAGTATAAGTTTTCAAAATGAGTTAGTCCACAGAGCCAGTAGTTTAGTTTAGCAGTCAGGTGAATAAGTTTGGATGGCGTGGTTTCCATCTTTCCATGCTATCGCACTATTAAGAATCTCATGAATGTGATCATTCTAAGATGGACGAACTAGGTAGTTGCGTGTTCAACTTAGTTCACGTATCATGCCTTAGTTTCAGATCCCGGATATTCAGTCACAATTCAGTTTGTAGTTTCCCTGTGCATCGTCCTAGTTTTCCTCAGTATCATAGTCAAGTCAGTATTCTTCTAGGGACATAGTGTCCCAAGGGGGAGATACTCTATAACCCCCGAGCTATCGTGTCCTAGACCCTTCAGCTTCTCTTCACATAAAGAATCTAGTTTGGAGTAGTGGGTACCCATAGGTTGACCCTCTAGCTCCAATCTCGGTCATATGCCATGTGTGTAAGGTACTCAATTCAGATCATGATATTCAACTTATGTATCACGTTCAAGACCCAGTTACGTTCTCGTGTTTCCGTTTATGCATATTTAGTAATTAAACTCAGACTCAGCCCAAGGTAATAACTTTTCTTAAGCTTATCCAATTTTATGTTCAAATTTTAGTTACCAATGTGTATTCAGTTCCATGCTCAGTTTTCATTTCAAACTTGGTATATTTACCCTTATATGTTCAGTCTCATGTTCATGAGTTAGTTCATTCATGTATTCACGCATCAGATATGCATGATTAGTTTATTTGTACTCTCAGTCATGCATTCATGTATCAGCTCAGTCATAAAATTGTACATCAGATATGCATGCTCAGTATGAATCTCAGTAATGTCAGTCAGGTAGTCATGTTTTAGTTGTTCATGTTCAGTATGTACTTCAGATTATTGTTTCTCCCATTTCAATCAGTCTTATTCAAGGATGAATGTTCCCAAGGGGGAGATATTGTAATACCCCATACTTCTACCTAACTTAAAAATCATTCCAAAAATGTTAAAGACTTGTTTTAAATATGAATCCATTTTTATACATGTGATATTTTAAAGATTTTCACTTTTTATCATGTGGAAAATTGAATAAACTTTCCATCGATACAAAATTCGCCTAAATTCGACACCCGGGCGAAGAGTTAGAGCCTTTATAGTGAGACAGTGTATCACGTGAGCCATCAATGCATCGCGGAGCCAACTTAAATGGTAATTGTCAATTTCCAGTATTGCTCCACAATAGTGGCGCATCACGCCAAACTTCTAGGTCGCAAACAAAGTGGCAATGCGATAGCTCCACATCGCGCCAGGGGTCCAGATTGGGAAATTTTTCACAAAAATTAAAAGATGCGTCCAGGGTTAAAAGGGTTAATTTTCCACCCCTATATAAACCCAATAATACGTGATTCAGCCATATTTCACCCAAAATATAGTGGCCCTCTCAAGAACAAGCTAGGGTTTTCAATTGTGGATTCAAATTCAAGACTCAAATTTAAGAATCTCTCCATCAATCTTCGTAGAATCAAGAACTAAGCTATGCATAGTGTTGATCATGGATCTCTTTCATCCATAAATCTCAAGAACCCTATTTCAAATTTGCAAATCATGATAATTATGTTGTGGATTGTTTATAACCATGTTTATCTTGTTATATGATTCCCAAGTTGGAATCTTTATGTGTTTTTTTAATGAAACTACGTTAGTAAGTGAGTGAAATCCATAAATTGTGTTATTTATAATGTTTCAATTTGATGATTATGCCTATTCCCTAAGTGGTGCATACAAAGTGTTTGATAAAATGCCTAGGAGGATAAAAATTATGTATTATAGCTAAATTGGGATCCAAATGACAATGCATGCTTTACCTTTATGTTCAAAATGACTTCCATGTTATTCTCATGTATTGAAATTGTTTGTTGGATTGCTCATGAGTTAGCCTTATGAAATTATGCTATGTATACATGCTATCCTATTCACGTACCAAGCAATGATAATCAAATACCCATGAAATATCTCCAATTATTGTATTATGGATTGTTGATGTTGGTCATGTATTCAAGAATGTCATGCCTTACCAGTTTTCTTCTATCGAGTCCTGGGGGTACTTGTACTTGGCAATTTAGTTGTGTGCCTAGAGCCAGTGTTATGTTTTCATGATACTCTCATTCAAGCCATGATCAGTAGAATTCAGTCAGTCACATGACTCAGGAAAACTCAGTAAACTCAGTATCTGTCCAGTCTTACTTAGTAATCTCAGCAACCTCAGCCAGTTATCAGATTTTAGTAGTATTTGGTCAATTAACAGAATTTAGTGAACTCAGTTCAAATCAGTTAAACAATATGATTAGTAATAGTTCAGTTCAGTATAATTAGTTCAGTTTCTATTCAGTTAGGAGTAGGATTCAACATCGAGTAAACCTCAGGGATGAGAACACATACTGTCAGCTAGTAGAGGGTATGATCCTTAGTAGAAATCCCTGTGTTCTAGAACTACGTAGCCAGCATAGGTTGAGATGTACCACTACGAGTCTAGGGACTATACACATCTCATTTGAGTTTTTCTTATAGGAGGGGTTGACGAAAGAGCTCCCTGTCATAGAGGGTTTACTCATAGCTTGTCTTTACCCGTGGCACGGTACTGATACCTTTCCAATTGGAGTTACAGGTTGGACCCCACTAGTTTAGTTTTGGGGTATGTCAGTTAGATGATTACCTCTCATAATTTTAGTTTTAGATCCAGTCTCAGTAATAGAACTCAGTTCAATTCTATAGATTTCAGGACTATCAGATACAGTCCCTCAGTTCAGTACAGAACTCAGCTAGTTCCATTAGAATTAGGACTGTCAGACATAGTCATCCAGTTAATAGTATATTAATTATATAAAACTCATGTTATCAGTATTTGGTTTCAGGACTATCAGATACAGTCAATCAAACTAGTTTTTTATAATCAGAACTGCCAGGAATAATCATTTCTTTATCTGTAATATGACATGGTTCCTCAGTACTCAATAGACTTAGTCATTTAGTATCCCAGTATTAGTACTCAGATATCAGTTAATCCATGTTGTTAGTAGACTCAGTAGTTAGAACTCTATATTCAGTCTTATCATGACCTCAGTTATAGTTATATATTCATGCTTGGATTCTCACATTCATGTTATTCGGTCAGTTAGTATTGTTCATGCATATGAACCATTGCATTTAGCCTACCTCACTTACATACCAGTACATTCAATCGTACTGATGTATTTGCACTATGGTGTTTAATACCATAGGTTTAGAAGCACGAGATCCCAACCATCCTTAGTAGATTAGACGTTCAATAGCCAGACTAACAGTGAGTCCTTATCATTCAAGGATAACATGATTATTTTATTACTTTATCATTTTAGTAGTTCAGAGTTAGTTGCGTACATGTCCCATTAACTCCATAGTTTTCAACCAGTTTAAGGCTTTCAGACTATAACATATTTTTTAGATAGTTTATTCCAATTTTGGGTATTGTTATACCCCCTTACAGACATTGTTTTATATTCATTGTTAGTTTAATTTTGAACCTTATGGCCTTACAACTACATTCTGCATATTTATAGTATATTATTTAGTGCTTAGTTACAGATATTAGTCATGGGTTAGATTGTGGTCCTTCGGGGTCATGAGCATCGTGTAGCATTCAGGGTACTAGATTCGAGGCATTACAGCTAGATGCTTCTCTAAGATTGACCTTTGTTCGGGCTACATCAATTGAAAATTTTGGAGGTTGATATTTCTAAGACTGCTTTCCAAACCTGGTATATTTATTACGAGTTTTTGGTTATGTTATTTCTGTTGACTAATGCTTCAGCTGGGTTCTTGGATCTAATTAATCAAGTTTTCAGGTAGTTTTTAAACTTATTTATGATAGTCTTTATTATTGATATCTTGGTGCATTCTAAGAATTGAGAGGATCATTCCAATCACCTTCGAATTTTGTTACAGACCTTTAAGGATTAGAATTTATATGTAAAATTTTATAAGTGTGAGTTTTCGTTGAATGTTGTGACTTTTATTGGTCATGTTGTGTCTAGTACAGGGATTAAGGTGGTCCACAAAAAGTTGAGGTGGTGAAGAAATAGTCTAAACCCATGACTTCGACCGACATTAGGAGCTTCATGGGATGGTTGGGTATTATAGGGGTTCGTGGAGAGTTTTTCCTATATTTTGATCCATAAACAAGATTGATTCAAAGAAGGTTATGTTTTTGTGGTATGATGTTTGTAAGGGTAGCTTTGAGAAGTTGAAAGATAGTCTCAAGAGATAGAGTTTCTGATATGGAAGTGGGAGATGATCAACATGGATTTTATTATGGGCCTTCCAGGTCTCGCAATCAATATGATTCGATTTGGATCATTGTGGATAGGATGACTAAGTTCTCTCAATTCTTGCCTATGAGGACTAATTCTTAGAAGAGGATTATTCCAAGTTGTTCATTCAGAAGATTGTGAAGCTTCATGGTGCACCAGTGTCCATTATTTTAGATAGAGGTATGTAGTTTTCATCTCACTTTTGGTGTTTATTTTAGAATGGCTTAGGTACACAGGTGAACCTGAGCATCGCTTTCCATCCCCAAACGAATGGACAAGTGAAACATTCTATTCAGACCTTGGAGGACAAGCTAATGGCCTGTGTAATTGATTTTATGGGTAGCTGGGTTGATCATTTGCCTCTTAATGAGTTTGCGTATAATAATAGTTATCATTCAAGTATTGAGATGGTTATATTTGAGGATCTTTATGGTAGGAGGTTTAGGTATCCTATTGGATGG
Organism: Capsicum annuum; assembly: GCF_002878395.1. Taxonomy (NCBI): domain Eukaryota; kingdom Viridiplantae; phylum Streptophyta; class Magnoliopsida; order Solanales; family Solanaceae; genus Capsicum; species Capsicum annuum. Next base: position 211,665,197 of record NC_061121.1, read on the forward strand.
TTTGAAGTTAGTGAGACTAGGTTATTTGGTCCTGACTTGGTTCAACAAGTCAAGGAAAAGGTAAAAGTAATTAGAGAAAGACTTAAGATTGCTCAAAGTCACCAAAAGTCTTATGTGGATGTAAAGTAAAGAGAGTTAGAGTTCTAAGTGAATGAGTTGGTATTCTTGAAGGTGTCTCCTATGAAATAAATCATAGGATTTGGAAAGAAGGGGAAACTCAGTCCTTGTTACATTGGTCCATATCATTTTTTCAGGAGAATTAGTAACGTTGCTTATGAGTTGGACTTACCTGTGAGTTTGGGTTTTATTCATCCCATGTTTCATGTGTCCATGGTGAAGAAGTATGTGGGTGATCCTTCCTTGATAGTTCCTGTTAAGGATGTTGGTGTTACAGACTCTTTGTCTTCCGAAGAAGTATCGATTGAGATATTGGATAGGTGAGTTTGTAGATTCAGGACCAAGGATGTAGCCTTGGTGAAGGTCCTTTGGAGAAACCATAAGGTAGAAGAGGCTACACGGTATGCTGAGGAAGATATGAAAGTCCAAATACCTTTCTTGTTCCCCGGGTTGAATAAAAGTGCTTCTGGTATGAGTTTCATTTTTCTCTTCTCATTTTTTGAGTTTTTCATTTGATTCTGGTGTATTCTTCTTATTCTCATGCTAAAAGCATCTTAACATATCATTCGGGGATGAATGATCCTGAGGGGGAAGGGAATGATGTAAGACCCGTAAAATTTTTATTATGTTATTTTTGACCTTCCTATGTTGGAAATATTGATTTTTCACTTGAAATGTGTTTAGGGAAGTTAAAAGGGTGTTCAGGGAAGGTTTTCAAACTTTTGAAAAAGGTTCGAGGCAATTTCGAAACATCAAGGCAGTGAACATCCACATTTTTGCCATGTCATGGATATTACCCTCTGTGATATTGGCATGGCATAGAGGATAAACTTTGTAATATTGGCAAGCCACGCTAAGGCATAATTTTTGTGCAGTTTTTAATTTTCTCACTTGGGGTGAGGGGCTTTGGGCCTTTTCACCCTTGTACAAGCCTTAAACATAAATTAAGTTTATTTTCATCAGTTTTCAAAGATCTAATTACTCTCTTTCACTCTCAAACTCAAAACCCAAGAAAACTCAAGTATTTCATTAAGAATTCATCACCCGAGCTCCAAACTTCAAATTAATTACACATTCTTGTTTGTTTTAGGCATGTATCTTTTTCCCAAACTTTATTTTATATGTGGCATTTATTTAATGGATTTTTATGTGATTTAAACTGGGGGTTTTGAAATTGGGTTGAAGGGTTTTGGTTGTTATTGATTTAATTACTTATCCCATGACTTGAATTGATTCTCTATGCTTTAAATTGGTGTTTTTGGGACTGAATTGGTAGTTTAAATAAGTGGTTGGAATTGGGAACATGATTTTTCCTAAATTGGATGAATTTTGACTTGGAATTGCATGAACCTCAACCCACTTTATGAATTTGATTTAAATTATGAAAAATAGCATGATTTGACCTACTTTTGAATTCAATGCATTTCATTCATGGATAAATGGTTATTTAAATTTGTTTTGAAAGGCCTTGTGGCCATGGATTAGATTTTAATGGAACTTAAGGAGTCAATATGGTTGTGTGAATTGATTTGACATGTGTGATTTAGCTTGCGAGCGTATTGATATGGCGATACCAAGTGGTTAATTCTTTAATGAATGAATCTTGGGTTAATGGTTGAAATAATGTGTATAAATGGTTTTAATTTGGGCTTAAAGGGGATTGTGTAGCTCGCCGTAGAAAGTGGAGGTCCCGGGGGAATCGATACTAGAAACCACATTTGCTGGCGTGGGGTCTTAATGATCATGTGCATAGTTCACACATTATATATACATCGAAATAGTTGGAGCCTCAATGGCTTTGTCCCTTCCTCGATTTTTCTAGTTCATGCAGCTAACTCGTACTAGGGCCCTTTCAATAGGGAAGCTGAACCTATATAGCCCGTGGGTGCCTTTAGGATGGTTAGAGCTACACTATCCAGGATAAACATTTTAAATCTCATGCTTAAACCTTGTTCCCTATCCATACATCTTTTATATATATATATATATATATATATATATGAATGTATGCATATGGTGTTGAATGGACTGATTTGATTATGACATTATTTTATCACTTCCTGAAGTTACATGCTAGCGCTCACCCTGCTAACTGTCCTAGGATGCTATATTATTTCATGATGAGGGTCCAAAGACACTTCTATACAACATTATGTGGATTATCTCATTCATCGAGTAGTTGTGAAGTGGTGAGCTTCCGTTCTCCAGAAGGCCTTATAATTTCCATTTTCTTTTATTTTGACTCGGTACATTTGAATTCTCTTGGTCATGATCGGGGGCATGTTTCGACCTACTTGATATTCTGGTTTTAGAGGCTATTATGGATAAATGTGGGTTGGTTATTGTTTTAACTCTTGGTGTCATTTAGTTATTCATTTATCTTCTTATATCCATTTAGTTGGCTTCCGCATTATTTTATTATTACTATTATTGTGCTCTTTAGGTGGGGTTAAAGAGGTGGTCTACGGTCCATGGTGGACTGGAGATACCCGTCATGATCAGGCCCTAGTTCGTATTATGACACTAAATCAACGTTGTGTTGAAAATTAAAAGTAAAAACCCCACCAAATTTTACTTATAAGATTTTAAAGAAATTTAGGGCTAGCTTGTATTTGATGAATTTTCAGGGTGTATGACTCTAAGAAAATCTGGTGTTGATTTGAACTTTGATGGAGATGTTTGACTAGATTTTTAGATAGATAACAAGTTTAGAAAATTTTAGCAACTATTGGCACGTAAAACAGAGTACTAAAACTTTGGGCGTAGAGTTTATTATGGAAGGGTTGATTCGTAATGTACAAATTTGAGAAATATGTTGTGAAATGGATAGAATTGGGGAGAGGTCCTGAGTTTCTTCCTTATATCGCTGCCGCATAAAACTCTATTTCATCATGAACCACTACAATGATAACTTTACCGCAACAATGGTAAAATGCAGTAAAATATAGTCATAAAAATCTAGAAACATTTTTCATTCCCTACATTTTGGAAAACAAACCAAAGCTTTAGGGAAGAGAATTTTCTACATATTTATTAATGATTTTCACCTTTGGAGTTAAGTTTCTTACCTTATAAACTTGAATTACTTCTTAAAATTGTTGAAAGTTATTAGAAACTAGTTCATGGTGAAAATTATGGTTTAGTCTAATTCAAGAACTTAATGCAGATTTGTGAGAATGAGTAAAAAATTGGTAAACAATGATTTTAGGATGTTAGAAGACACTGATGAGAGTAGAATCATAGTTGTTCATACTACATAAGACATGTTTCATAAGGTTTAAAGGATATAAAATCCTAAGATGATAAATAGGATAAAATTTTGATTGAAAATTATTTTATTAATTTCTAGTGGTTAAAAGAGACGAATTGATTGAAATAGGTGTATATTCTTATTTTTGTAGATCAGGAACAAGGTAAAAGAGAAAAGAAGGGTAAGTTTGTGGCTTCGAAGTGACTTTGAGCAAGAAATTAAGGTAGGTTATGGTTTATTGTAGCAATGAGACTTTCTTGACTCTTTGCTTATATGTGAACTGAGTAATTGAGATTATTTTCAAGCACTACTTGTGATTATTGACTGCATTTTCATATTCACACATATTGATGATTATGATGAGAAATTAGTGATGATGATGATGTTGAAATCATGATGTTTATGATGTTGTTGGTGTTATTGATGATGATGAGTTGATAATGATTATGAAGATATTAAATCATGATGTTTATGATATTGTTGTTGAGACTGAGAAAAGAAAGAAATGATGCACACATAACATTCATTCATGTGTGTTGAATGTATGGTTATTATCATATGTTGTGATACAACTTGTTGTTGAAATTTGCTAAGTGTAAACATACATAAATTTGAGCATGTATTCCCTTGAAGTGCAGTGTTATAATTGGGTTGTTGTCTTTGATTATGAGTTATATGATGATCGCTTTATTTATATGGTGTCGGGTTGAGTCGACCTATGATGTTTGTTAGTACTTATTTATGTACTGATATTACCTGTTCTCTTCTTTTTGTTGAGTGTAGAGCGTGTTTCGGTGGTTGACACAAGACCTTAGCTCTAGCCAGTAATTTCAAATTTCAATCTAAGGGTGAGAACCATGATCGGGCAGCCTTTGGATCTTCAAGTTTGTGTTCATATCCCTTTTTTGGAACTAAAACACTCTTATATTATTTTTGCATTTTAAAATATTATTTAATTTTAAACTTGAATATTCTTAGACGTTCTTGTACGGTGACTTCAGGTCTCAAAGTTTTAATAAATAAAATTTTTGCACTCTGTTAGTGGTTGGATAATTTTTATGGTTTGATACTGATTACTTATTAACTAAATAAATACATCTTAGAACTTGTTTAATCATTAGATTAGTGTAACGTGAATGAAAATATGGTATTGGGTTAATTGAGGGTTTTGTTTAAGCATGGTTCTCCCGTCATAGGTAAGAGTGGGTGTCAGTCATGATTTTTTAGACCGTAACACTAATAAGAGATCTATTACATCATTAGTAGAAAATAAAAATTAAGCACCAAAAATAGTGGTGGTGGAGTGGTAAATACTCCTTCATCCTTAACCATAGGTCTCAGGTGTAAGTCCCCTAGTGTATGAAGTAGCCTTTGTTAGGAGCTGGGAAATTTCTCGACGCGAATTTGAATATGATGGAAAAATCTATCTTAATTAGAAGAAATGAATGTGTGAATCGATTAAATGAGATGTTAATTTTCAAATTCTTTGATGAAAGTCAAATAGTAATGTTGGACCGTATTTTTTGCTAATATATTTTGTAGCATTGATTATTATATATGGGATAATTTCAAATATGTGCAATAAAGTAATTAGTTTGCAAAAAATATTGCAATGTTTTTTCTTTTTTACAAAAGTACTTAAAAAATATACTAGCCTAGAAAAATTATAAAAAAATAGTTGGATGTATATTCACTTACTTTTTCTCCTTCTGTTGGTGGAAGCTTTCGTTCAACTGGGACGTCTACTATTGTTGTGGTATGGTTAAGCAGCGACTTCTTGCACTATGATTTTACATATTTTAAATTTAAATCACAAGATTTGAAAGTCTCATTTACTTTTAAAATTTAATATCAAATTAAAAAGTATATGTACTGTATCGATATTGTATAAAAGTTATATAATGTATCAGTATTGTATAAATGGTGTATAAATATGTTTTGATATTATATAAATTGTAAATAAACATATACAAATTTTATAAATGTGTATACACGTGTATCAAAGTTGTATAAATAGGTATGTAATGTATCTTCATTATATAAATGGTGTATCAGCAGAAGCCTTATGAGGAAACTATCCCACACCTAACTTAGAATTGGCATTCATGGTGTTTTCTTTAAAGATTTGGAGACACTACCTCTATGGGGTGAAGTTTAAAGTGTTCACAGACCACCATAGCTTGTAGCATGTGTTTACTAAATGAGACCTATATCTGAGACAGAGAAGTTGGATGGAGTTGATCAAGGACTATGACATTTTAATTTCATATCACTCAGGTAAGACCAATATGGTGGCGGACGCTCTGAGTAGTAAACTAGCGTATCAGAAGCTTAGAATATTTAGGGGTGTCAACCCATCCACTAGAGAGAGATATACAGTCTTTGGCTAATAATTTTTTGAGATTGCAGGAAACTAGCAAAGGAAGAGTATTAGCACATGTGCAAGTAAGCTCACATTCTTTGACCAAATCAAAAGCAGGGAGTTTGAAGATAAGAATTTGAGAAACCTTAGAGAAAAAGTGGTGTAGGGTGAGGCTAAAGAGGTCGTTCTTGATGATGAGGGAACATTTAGGATTTGAGGATGCTTGTGTGCGACTTGGGTAGGCAATCTAATTTTAACTATTCTTGCAGAAGCTCACAACTCTAAGTACTCTATATATCTCAGTGCCACCAAGAAATATATGGACTTGAGGCAACATTATTGGTGGAAAAAATTGAAGCATGATACAGTTTGATATGTCATAGTTTCATGGCACTTTCGATGCTTAAAAATGGGAATTATGTAACTACTTAGGTCCTTTTTGTTAGATATGATGTGTTTTATGTCGGTTTTATTGGAAAGTAGGTTTTGGAGCTGAAGAAGAGAAAAAGATGATAAAGTGCGATTGAAATGCCACTTACGGGACATAAGTGGACTTACACCCATTGTAAGTAGGCCTGTAAGTAGCAGCAAGAAGGTTCTGCAAGTTGGATTTCTCTCTAAGGCCTAAGAAGGCCACCTACGGCGTAAGTGGTACCTATGTCCCCTATAGGTATCCCTCGTAGGTTAGTGATCTGAAGCCTAAATTTTCGTCTTAGACCTAAGTAGTGCCGACTTAGTTTCTCTATTTTGTTTTGGTTAGGATTTTTTTGGTTTCTGATTTATCCAATAAATACCCTATTCATGTTTTGTTATGAGGTTATGCACTCTACATACGTACAATATTATATTGAGTTCTAAGATACATTTTTTATCTTGGAATTCTTGCTCTTAAATTTTTACGGTTTGAGATTAATTTGACATTCTTGTTCCATTCTTAATCTATTGTGAGATTATCCGTATGCTTTTTATCATGAATTCTATGAGTTTTCTTGCCAACATGAGCGCCTAAATCTCTTAACTAGGGCTGTGGGAACTTTGATAGAATAACAAAGTAGAGAAAGTGCAAAGTTTTTCTTGATCGGTGTTTATGCATGTATTATGGTTTTCTTTAATTGATTGATCTCTTAATGACTGCAGATGCGAACAACCCTCTTGTATTTAATAATAACTTGAGAGAGAGGTTGATATTAGGAAAATAAGATCACAACAGTAATTTGAAGCTACTAACCTTCATCTAGTAAACTTGAGACCTAGAGGAGATAGTTAATCTAGGATTCAGGACAAGGGTTAGTATGAGACACTCTGAGACCAAGAGGAGATGAGTAAAATTTGTTAAATGGTGTTTAGAGATGATTGATAATACATAACTTGTTATATTCTGCATGCAAGGCACCGAGATAGTTTGACGAGCATGATAAATCTGCGAAGTTAGGAAGTAAACAGGAATGCAACCCTTGTATTCATCTCATATTGATTTCAACTTGAAGTTTTCAAGATTTGTTTCTACCACTACTATTCTTACAAACTCCCTTTATTTAATTTTTGTACTTTTCAACTACATCAACAAGTTCTTGAAAGAGATTAATCCTATTTATTGTGGGTTCGGCCCAAACCTTTGTTGGGTTCTTTATTTGACAGTGACCGTGTTATACTTTATAGAAGGAGTAATTTTGGAGGCATCAAATTTTGGCACATTTCTAGGGAATACGATTATGGACTTATTGATTGAAGTTGATGAGGTTGTTGGTTTTTAGTTTCCTATTCTTCTTGGGGTATACACAGATGTTTGCATAGTACTCATAGTCAAGAAGATCCCTTGATCCCGCTTGGTCTTGAGATGGAATGGATCTTATTGCAAAATTATAAGAAAGAAGAACATGAGCATGGAATTTGGAACAATAGGGTTTAAGATGATCAAAATCTGAATCTTCCACTTCCGTATGGTGTTTAAGAGATAGCCGCGCAAACCACTGCTTGGTTATTAGCAGAAGAAAATGTGAGGTTGGAAAATGTCCATTGTGAATCTCAATAAGAAATAGCGAGTCAAGATAAAAAGCATTGAGCAGCACTCAACAGAGACAGATCTAGAAGGGATAGAGCTCAACCACCTAGCTTATTAATATTTACCAACTTCGATGATCCTGAAGAAGATTTAGGGCATGTTTAGCATATTAAGATAAGACCTATCATTCCTACAGAGTTTCCCCAAGGAGTAAAATTTGACATTATGGGTGCTATGATTCATATGCTTAATTTGAAAGGTGTTTTGGCTGATTTTTGGATGGATGATGCAAACATGCACATCATAAATTTTGGTGGAATTTGCTCTTTGTATAATCTAGGTGGGATGAGTTAGAAAGCTTTGAAACTCAGGTAGTTACCATTCTTTCTTATAGGAAAAACAATATTATGGTTAGGGAAACTACATCGTGGGTTTATTAGCTCTTGCAATGAAGTCGCAGACACAATTCTTGGACAGATACTCCCGCCTTCTAGAGTGCTGCAATTGAAGGATGTGATTTATAATTTTAGGTAATTGCATTCTAAGGAATTATATGAGACATGGTTGAGTTTAAGAAGAAGTTCATGACTATTCCCAATAATAGAATTTTTGAAAGGAATTTGCTCAAAATATTCTATAGAGCCCTGAATGCAAACACCAAAGTTGTTGCTAATACAATTACTGGTGGGGCTTTCATGAGCCTTCGTTGGGAGTTAGCTGTGGAAATCTTACATCAGGTCTCTAAAACCAATTGAGCTGGCATACTCCGAAGGAATAAAGAAGGGCCGACACTTATGCTACTGATGCTTCAAGTGAACAGCGAGCCTTAGATGATAAAGTGGATTAAGTGGTAGCACAATTGAGGATAGAGATTGTATTACTTACCAAGTGTTTTCAACTATGGATTCAAAAAGGGTGAATACAGTGGGCGCGTAAGGTAAGTCTGTTAGACATGATGAGTCTGACACTGAGGAGAAATCTAAGTATTTATACTAAGAGATACTGGGTTTTTGAGACAAGAGCCAAGGGTTCAATTATGACTCTTAGAACTCGAGCCAAGGGAATCAAGGTCAGAACTATTATGGGTATAGGTATGATGATAGGAACAAAGATAAAGATGGTGACTGAAGGAGAAAAGATGATTATAAGAAGTAGAGTGGTGTGTACATTTCATCAGAGAATCATGATGCTGACTCGAGGATGGGATCATTGCTTACAAAGCTAGTTAAGAGTTAGAAGATTCAAGAAAGTTGCCTTATGGAGATTAAGGTATATATTTTGAGATTGAGCTAGAAAGTGGAATCACATGCTATTATGATTAAGCAACTTGAGTATCAATTTGGTCAGATATCGGCTACTCTAAATCAACATCAAACAGGAACTCTTTCGAGTGACACCATTCAAAATCCAAAGAATGACAATCACTACTTAGCCATCACCACTCAAAGTGGTAAGGCTACTATTGATCCTTCTATAACTATAGTTGATGAGGTAAGGAATGATACTATTGATCTTGATAATACACCTAAATCTAAAATTGAAAACTTGGTGACTAATATTGAAATGTCATAAAAATTAGCGAGTGTTAATAACTGACTTGAGACTAATAAAGAAAAGAGTAAGGAGGTCAAACCAATATTGAAGAATATTCCATGACCTTCCCCACCTTTCCTAAAAGGTTGAAGAAAAAGAAAGAAAAAGGGAAATATAAAAAATTCATATCGATATTGAAAGCATTATCCATGAGTATCTCTCTTGTAGATGCATTGGAGAAGATGCCCGATTATGCAAAGTTCATGAAGAATTTAGTAACAAAAAAATAGATAATAAGTTTTGAGCCTGCCGAATGTGCATCATTATAGTGCTATTGCTTCTCAATCTTTGGTTGGGAAGAAAGAAGATCCAGGAGCCTATTCCTTACACTATTGGGTCCTTAAATTTTGCATGAGGATTATGTGACTTGGAATCTAGTATTAATCTAATGTCGCTAGTTATGTATAAGCAGTTGGGGTTGGGATCACCTAAGCTAAAGTCTATAAGATTATTGATGGCTGACCAAATTATATAGAAATTAGTTGGTATTTTGTTTGATGTTTTGATGAAGGTAGATTTCTTTATATTCCTACCTTATTTTGTGATTCTATATGTGAGGTAGATTTTGATATCCCCATTATCTTAGGAAGACCTTTTCTAGCCACAGGTAAGGCTTTGGTTGATATGGAGATGGAATATATAAAATTTAGGCTCAATGATGAACAAGTTACTTTCAAGGTGGATCAGTCGATGTGTCATCCAAAAGATATGCGGGTGGCATCTGTGATAGAACTGTAGAGGATGATGCGATGAGTAAACCCATTGAAAAGAGACTTGGGGTAGAGGCATTATCAGAAATGATCATGAATCTTGATAGTGATGGTATCGATACGTATGATGAGATTGTGAGTGATCTTTATTAGAAAAAGTTCTTATTCTTATGTGTTAAAAAATTTGATCTTGAATTAAAGAATAAAGCGAATCCACCAACTCGGCCATCTATAGATGAGCACTCGGTATTGGAATTGAAGGCCATCCCTTCTCACTTGTGTTATGAATTCTTAGGAGCCAATAATACCTTGTCGATTATTATTGCTGAATATTTGTTGGATATGCAAGTTGAGGCATTATCTTAGTATTGCAGAGGTTTAAATAAGATACTTGTTGGACTATTACAGGTATTGTTAGGATTTCACCCAAAATTTGTACTCATAATATTTAGCTAGAACCAAAGTGCGTGCCTACAACTGGGCATTGGCATTTTTTGAATCCACCTATGCAAGAGATGGTGAATAAGAAGATCATCAATTAGTTAGATGCAGATGTGGTTTACCCTATTATCAATAGTAAAAGGATGAACCCAGTTTAGTGTGTGCCCAAGAAGGGTGGGATCAATGTAGTCCCTAAGAAGAATGATTTAGTGCTCATAAAACTAGTTACAGGGATGGAGAGTTTGTATGGATTATTGGAAGTTGAATACTTGGATGCATAAGTATCACTTTTCTGTACCATTCATGGATCATATATTGGACCCACTTGCAGGAAGAGGATGGTACTATTTTCTTGATGGTTATTTGGGGTAAAATCAGATTTTTATTGCCCCTGAGGACTAAGAGAAAACCACTTTTACATGTTTGTATGGTACATTCACATTCAAGAGGATTTCTTTCTAACTTTGTAATGCTACCGCCGCTTTTTAACGTTGATGATATCCATTTTTTCTATTATGGTGAAAGAACTATAGAGGGATTTATGGATGATTTTTCGATTGAGGGCGACTCTTGTGATGAATGATTGGCCTACTTGGCTAAGCCACTTTCGAGATACGAGGAGTGCAACTTATTGTTGAATTGGGAGAAGTATCACTTCATGCTTAAACAGGGAGTAGTTTTGGAGCACAAGATTTTGAAGAAGGGAATAGAGGTTGACAGGACTTAAATTGAGGTGATTGAAAAATTACCTCCACCTATTTCTGTCAAAGGTATTCAGAGTATCTTGGGCCATTCATGGTTCTATAAGCAATTCATCAAGGACTTCTCTAAAATTGCAAATCTATTACGCAAATTATTAGAGAATGAGGTAAAGTTTGTGTTTCTCAAGGCCTTTGAGTGGTTTATTTGTTCTCTTACTATATTTTCTCCAGATTTGAATCTCCCATTTGAGGTGATGTGTGATATTAGTGGTGTAGCCCTAGGAGTTATCCTAGGCCAAAGATGTGAGAAATACTTTATCCTATAAACTATGCCAGCAAAGCACTCAACCCCGTATAGAAAAATTATACAATGACTGAGCAGGACTTACGATGGTGTTTGCTTTTGAGAAATTTAGTCCTACTTGATTGGGACCAAGGTCATTATGCATTATGATCAGGAAGCTTTGAGGTACCTTATGGAAAAGAAAGAAGCAAAGCCTAGGTTTATTCAGTGGGTACTATTGCTGCTGGAGTTTGACTTTGAGGTCAAGGACCAAAAGGTTATTAAAAATTAGGTTGTAGACTATCTATCCCCTAGAAAAAGAGGTGATGCTCAAATAGTGGGATGAGCTTAATATTGATGATACTTTTCTAGATGAGTGAGTCTTGGTAGTTTCACATGACTTAATCCTCTAGTTTGCTGATTTTGATAACTATTTGGCAAATGACCTCATCCTAAAAGACTTATCATTTTAGCAGCAAAACTGATTTATGCATGCGGTACAAAAGTTTTCTGGGATGACCCTTACTTATTTTGGGTATGCTAGGATGGTGTGGTTTGGAGGTGTATTCTCAAAGTTGAGAGGATGCACATACTTGAAGTTTGTCACTCGCCTCCAGTTGGGGTCACCATGATGATACTCACAAAACCCACAAGATCTTGCAGCGTGGTTACTATTGGTCAACTATTTATAAAGATGCACATGATCATGCTTGGGCCCATGGCCAATTCCAGTGCCAAGGAAATATCTCTCGAAATCATGAGATCCCCTTGACACATATTCTTAAGCTTGAGTTATTTGATGTATAGGGAATTGATTTCATGGGTTCGTTTGTGAGTTACTATAATATGAAATACATATTGGTGGTAGTTGACTATGTTTCTAAATGGGTGGAAGCAATTGTGCTTTCCAATAATAAGGTTGTGGTGTCATTGTATTTTTGAAAAAGAACATATTCTCTCGATTTGGTACTCCACGTGCTATTAGTAGTGATGGGGCTCCCATTTTTGTAATCATCTATTTATGGTCCTACTTTAAAATATGGTGTGAAACATAATGTGGAAACACCTTACCACCCGCAGATAAGTGTATGGGTTGAGATCTCCAATCATGAGATCAAGTCTATTTTGGTGAAGATTGTGAATGTCAACTGGACTGATTGGTTTAGGAAGCCAGGTAATGCACTTTTGGCCTACTGTACATCTTACAAAACCCTTATAAGTTCCTCTTTATATAAACTTATGTACGATAAGGGATGCTATTTGTTTGTTGAACTTGAGCACAAGACACTGTGGAGTTGAAGAAGATAAAGTTTGAGTGAAGTAATGTTGCAAACTTGAGGATGAGTAAGATGAATGAGTTAGATGGATTTTGTCTCCATGGTTATATGAGTTCTGTTTTGTACAAGGAGATGATGAAGTTATACCATGATAAGAAGATTGAGAAAAAGCTATTCCAGCCCAGTGATATGGTTTTGTTGTATAATACAAGACCTCGCTTGTTTCCTGGCAAGTTAAAGCCTATGTGGTCTGGATCATTCACCGTGGTTAGAGTATTTTTTCATGGTGCAATTGAGCTTAAATAAGACGGAGGTATCCCATTCAAGGAGAATGAACATTGTGTTAAGAACTGTATGGGAAGTATAAAAGAGTTGAACATTTGTAAGAATGTGAGACTTGGTGAAATCTGAGTAGCCAAGGCAACTGAGTCATGTTATGATGTTAACTCAGACGTTTCATGAGAGTCAACCCATGGGCTTGTTGATGAAGTTTGAGTATCCAACATAGCCATGGCGTGATGCGATGTTAAATCAAGAACCTCTGAGGAGGCAACCCAAGGTTTTAGTGTTCACTTTGTTCCTGTTTTGTAGGTTAAAAGCATGGACAAACACCTGAAAACTAGTAAAGATAGAAAAAATTCAGACAAATCCAAGTAAGTGGACCTACGACCCTACTCATGGTGGTCGTAGGTGTTTGATGAATTTTTGGGTCTCTGAAGTTGTACTTACCAGCCCTACTTATAAGGGTCATAAGTAAAATCTATGACCCTGTAAGCAGGGGTCATAGAAATCAGACAAAAACAAGGAGCAGGATCTACTTATGACCTTACTTATATAGGGGTCATAAGTACACTTACGACCCATAAGTGGGTTAAAAAGTTTTTTGGCCCATTTTTAAAAGCTGGGTTGAGCTCATGTAACCTGACCCAATCCGACCTCCCCCACGTTATTTAGCCCTCCAAAATCAACCCTTTAACCATAAACCTTCAAATTAAAAACTCCCTCTACAATTAAAACTCTCAAACTTCCTTCTCCCTTTATAAAACCAAAACCCCTCTTATAAACTCTTCACTTGCACGAAATTCTCACAAAAGTAGTGTTAACTTTACGTTGTTCATCTTCTACTTTGAAAACTCTTCAATTCAGGTAAAAGTTATTGACTCCAACTTGGTTAAATCATATTTTTTATCATTGTCCTTAAGATAATGCTTGATATAACCCTGAATTATTTAAATCTCATGATTCTTGAAACTTGTGGATCCTAAACTGGATAAAATTTAATTTTTTGCATCATTTTTGTTTGGAAAACATGTGATCAAATGATAAAAGGAATTAAAAGTTGAATAATGAGAGGAAATCCTAAGATATATGTTTAAAAACCTGTTAAAATTGACTTGTTCATGTTGTAGTTTTTGAATTTGGTCTAGAAATTGAAATTATATATATGTGGGATGAAATTTTTGTAAAAATCTGACTTGATCTTAGAGGGAACCTATGTAGATACTTAAAAGCCTTGTAAGTAGTACCTACGAATCTATAGCTGGCCTTATAGGAATCAGACTTGAAACCCTAAAGCTTTAGGGCTTTGTCTGGTACCTACACTCGCTGTAAGTGCTACAGACGACTCGTAGGTAGGGGTCATAGGTATCCTCTACCTTGGGTAGTCAAATTTTTATTTTGGTATTGTTCTCCAATCACTAACAACTACTTTTTTTAGGTTCTATGGCTCCAAAAGATGCTGAAAAAAGGAGTTTAGTCTAGGTTGCGTGATGAGTCTATTCAATGGTGTGGTTCTATTGAGGAGTATCCCATGAGCTTAAATGGCACACCATTAGTCCTACGTCAGACTCATAGATGATCATAGAGGTAGGCTGGAGCTGCAACAGTTATTGTTGAGTTGAGCTATCAGCCCATACCACTACAGCCCCCACAGGCTGTGGCACAAAATTCACCAGCATGCTTTGTCTAGACTAGGTCCCGAATGAAGTCATCCACTAGTTCACCATAACACTCTCCCTATTTAGAGGAGGGAGAGGATGAGTTAAATACTGGTTCATATAAGGAGATTAATTTAGGGTCATATTTAGGCTCTAGAGAGGAGAAGGATGCAATTGTTGTCATTCTAAGAAGGGATCAGAGTCTGCATTAGGATCAGTCAACAGTGAGTACGCATCAGGCTTAACTGCACCCCAGTATAAATAGGGTGCTAATACAGCTCAGGTTCTACAGGAGATTTCATCATCTTCGACTCAAGGTACCTTGGCCACTACTCATGCTATAGATTACATACTTATTGCACTAGAGTCTGGCTCCACATATATCTCTACAGTACCTATAACCCAAATTTCTTTAAAATGGTGTGAGGAGAGAAGGTAACAGTTTTATGATAGATATATATTTATCATAGAGTAGGTTCAAACACAATGCAATATTATGAGAGAGGTCAGGATAGATTTGACTGGGTTAGCATTAGCTCCTGACCTACAAGCTTCTTTTGAAAGATATAGGATGGATGGATGAACCAACCTTCTGGTTCATATATCCCAACTATTTTTTAGGAATTAGATGTCTCCTATTCAACATTGATATACTAGTTACCTACCCGATGATCAGCCCCAGCTGACCCATACTTTGGTCGAGGGGTGAGAGTTGATATTTCTGAGATGGTTGTCTGACGAGTGTTATTTAGGCCAGAGTATATGGGGTCGGCCATGAAAACTGAGTTTGATTATCATATAAGGATAGAGCAGAGTAGGTGCATTATGAGGGACGCACAACACAAAGAACTTAGTATGGATTTGTCTAGATGAATAGCCACACAGATAGTAGAGTTGGGCACTAATGCCCCAGGGGTTGAGAGAAAGGATAAGATCAAGAAGGCATCGCTTTACTTTACAGTGAAGTTTTGGTAGGAAGTGGTACAACATAGATTGAGTCTAACATATGTGGAGAACATACTCACGTGGGATAGAGCAGTATTTATTACTAGCTTTATTGCTAGGTATGATATTAATTTTGCTATATAGATCCAGACTGAGATCCATGAGAGATCTTTTAGTGAGTTTACCACATTCCCCTCCCTTGTTTGATAAAGAAATTGTGCAATATAGATAGAGTTTCATCTATTCTAGAGATGGATCAACATATAGAGGTGACTCATATTGCAAACATCGGTATAATTAAGGATGTGACTAACCTGATCCTTACAGATCGAGCGTATCTATCATCTTCTTTTGGTATAGCCTATTTTTAGGGGCTTTTAATTCCAGTCAAGCCTGTTGAATGGTTGTATATGTTGATATAGATATAGGCATTCGGAGATTTGAGCCCACTACTAAAATAAGGGGTGAGGGGGCCACAAGTGCATTATCACCAGCCTCAGCTTCTACTTCAACACTAGACAAGGCTACCATTTGCCTCCTCGATCGACAATTATAGTTTGGTTGGTGTGCTGTATGATTTTATATTGTAGATAGTTGAGCCGTAGTAGGAGGTGATTGATTTCCTCACTTAGAAAAAGACTCAATTATCCATGCTATTTGGATAGATTTGGTCATGGGTCTAGAACACTTTAGAGGCCTTTGAGGGTAGATTTGAGAGGAGGATTATGGCATCCATGAAGGATTATACTAGAGAGTTGTATGTATATATAGACAACTTTGAGACTCGGATGAATGCACGAATGTATAAGGTCCAGGCACTAGACTTGTCTGGCCTATTCAAGAAGATGGCTACATTATGCTTAAAGGCACAATCATTAGCTGAGAGTTATACTCCGATCAATCCTTTAGTCATTCTATATTTTATATCGCCATTACTCTGACTTTCTACTGTGGTATTTAATCTATTTATTAAGAATAAGGCAGCCCTGATTATTAGCGACAAGAGAGGTCATGAGGAGGAGTTGTAGGACTCTATGATGGATTATTAGCAGGCTCTAAAAAAGGACACTTATAATTCAGTTGTGTCACATTCGATTGATGAGCGAAGGCATGCTGAGATGGCAACGGGTGCCTCTTCTAGTCGTGCCACACAACTGCCTCATTCAATTGAGCCACATGATGCCCCTTATGGTCCAGATTCAGATGCCTAGAGTGTCCCAAGTATGTCTTCATCTCTTTTTTTTATATTATAATTATGCACGGGGGATAGTGCATAGTCTTTAGTTGGGAGTGGGGGTATACCATAGTCGAGGGTTTTTCTTACCGTGTTTCTTGTTTTGTTGGTTGCATTATCCTAGTAGAATAACATCTTTAGGTTGTGTTTGTGTTGTTATATGTGTTATTTTTTCTTTGTGTTTAATTAAGAGAAAAATGCGAAACCTAAGGGCATTTGATATGTTTTGTTTGTTCTCAAGTATTTTGATAAAATGATATCTCTCCTAAATTTTTTGTGAACTATATGATGTAAATATCTGTATGACCATTGTGTTAATCTTGTCATGGCATTAGGATTAGGGACAAAATAATTATAGTTTATAATTACATGAATTGGATAGGTAGTAGTTGATAATTAACTATGTACCATGTATGTGAGGCCTCTACCTAGTTACCTTTGTGCATTTAATCCAGAATATGTTCGGTTAGTATTGTCAAGGTTGTAGGATAGTTGGTTAGGATATGATCATAGACCGTTTTTGACTTAGTCTACTCTTATCCTAAATAACCATCCAAATGTGAATAAGTGTCCCTTGATCCCTGATTTGAGCCTACATTGACCTATTTTCTTGTTATCACTTGTTTACCTTTCTAATAGATTACAATGAACCTATTTTGGCCCTGGTTCCTCCTTGTACACTGTGCACTTCAACTCAGGTAATCGCTTATGTTGAGAGTGGCTATTATAGGGGTGTATAGTTAACACTGGGTATGCAGAAGGGTGTTTAAGGTGAAAGAAAAAGAAAGTAAGGTTGGGTGTGTTATAAAAATAGAAAATAAAAATAAGTGGAAAACTTGAAAAGAAAAAGAAAAATCAATAAATGAAAAGCAAGAAGAAAAGCACACCCAATCTAAAAAAAATCAATAAAAGATAAAAAAGGAGGAATAAAAAAATGGTTGAGTATTAGAGCTAAAATGTAAGTGTAGTATCAAGGAGGATGAGTCACTAAATGTCAAATGTACCTTACCTGCACCCAAGCCTACATTAAAAGCCGAGCAAAGTCCGATAATGATCCTAGTCCAACTGTCTAAATAGACTAAGGTATAGAAAATAAGTACAAGCCTATAGTATTCTATGCACATTGATTAAGATTTCTTTTATGAGCGTGATTATCATGACATATGCCCTTACATTTGATACGATAATACGGTGAGAGCTGGGACTTACGTTTTATGATAGTAAATGGGATGTGTTGTTAACTGCTTATCTATTTGGGTTGTGTAAATTGATGCCATTACTTGATTCCTTTGTGTCATACTGTTGTGTCAAGGTTTCATGGCACTTTTGATGCTTAAAATTGGTAATTATATAAGTACTTCATTCCTCTTTGTCTAATGTGATGTGTTGCATGTTAGTTTTGTAGGAAAATGGGTTTTGGAGCATAAGAAGACAAAAATGATAAAGTGAAGTTGGAAGGCCACTTACGAACCTACTCATGGGTCATAAGTGTACTTATGTCCATCATAAGTAGGCTCGTAATTAGAAGGAAGAAGGTTCTACAATTTGTAATTTTATCTAAGACCTACAAAGGCAACCTACAGGGAGTAAGTGAAACCTATGGCACCCCAGAGGTACACCTTGTCGGTTGGTGATCTGAAGCCTGAAGTTTTCTCTGCGATCTACAAACCCACCTAGGGTCCATAGGTAGTACCTATGGCCCTTAAGTAGGGTCGTAGGTAGGTGCTACTTAGTTTTTCAAATATTTTGGTTGGGATTTTTAGGTTTCTGATGTATCCTATAAATACTCCATTGATGTTTTGTTATTAGGTTATGAACTTTACATACTTACAACATTATATTGAGTTCTACGATACACATTTGATCTTAGAATTCTTGTTCTTGACTTTGACTATTTAAAATTAATTTGAGATTCTGGTTTTCATTCGTAATTTATTGTGAGATTATTTTTATGCTTTCTATCATGAATCCTATGGGTGTTCTTGCAAACATGAGCGGGTAAAACTCTTAGCTATGGTAACTCTGATATAATAATGAATTAGAGAAAGTTCAAAGTATTTCTTGACCGATTTTTATGCATGTATTATGATTTTCTTTATATTAATTGCTTTCTTAGCGACTGTAGATGGTAAGAACCCACATGTATTAGATAATAGCTCGAGAGAGATTTATCTTAGGAAAAGAAGACCATAATAGTAATTTGAAGTTACCAACCTTCATCTAATAAACTTGAGACTGAGAGAAATAGTTAATTTGGAATCCAGGACAAAGGTTAGTAATACGATACTCTGAGATCGAAAGGAGATAAGTGAAATTCACCAAAAGGTGGTAATGTATGGTTAGTGATACATAACTTGTTAGATTATACATTCAAGGCACCGAGATAGTTTGGAAAGCATGATAAATCTATAGAGTTAGAAAGTCAGAGGGAACACAGTCTTAGTATTATCTCATATTGATTTCAACTTAAAGTGTTCAGAAGTAGTTTCCACCACTATTGTTCTTACACTTTTCGACCAAATTAGTAAGTTTTTGACAAATATTCTTCCTATGCCCTATGAGTTCGACCCCAACCTTTGTTGGGTTCTTTATTTGACAGCGACCGTATTATACTATTTAGGAGGTGTAATTTGGGTAACATCAATAGTATATTTTGTGACCAAGTATAAAAATTACCAACAGGTTAAATATGAACATCGAAAACCTGGTGGTACCTTCCAAAGGATATCCATTTCAAAATGGAAGTGGGAAATGATAACCAATTACTTTCTGATTGGTACTCTTAAAACCTTAAGGAAGTGCGACTATATATGGGTTATTGTTGATCTATTGACTAAATTGGCTCATATTATTCTGGTATGGATTATAATACGGCTAAGTTAGCCAAAATATCTGTGAATGAGATTGTAAAAATACATGGGATACCAATTTTGATTGTGTCAGATAGAGGTACCCAGTTTACCTCTAATTTTTTTGGAAAAAAATTAGTTAGAGTTGGGTTCTAAATTAGACCTAACTACAGTTTTCCATTCACAGGTCGATGGGTAGTCGAAATGAACCATTTAGGTGCATGAGGACATGGTCTGGGCTTGTGTAATGAATTTTAGGGGACAATAGGACCAATATCTACCTTTATGTGAATTCACCTACAACAATAGCTCCCACTCCAGTATTGATATAGTTTCTCTTGAAGTCCTATGGTAATATATGTAGGTCTACAATTGGATGGTTTGATGTGTTTGAAGTGAGGCTTTGGGGTACAGGCATGCTCAAAGACTCGATAGAAAAAGTAAGGTTTACTTAAGTAAAACTCATGGCAACTCAAAGCCAACAGAAAGAGTAAGCAAAAACTAAAGTTAGGGGTGTAAAGTTTGAATTGGGAGAGAAAGTATTATTGAAAGTGTCACCCATGAAGGGTGTAATGCATTTTAGTAAGAAAGGAAAATTGAGTTTGAGGTACATCTGATCCTTGAGGTCTTAAAGGTGATAGGGGTAGTAGCTTATAAGATGGCATGCCCTCCTAGTAAGTTCCGAGTTCAGCCGATATTCCACATATCTATGATATGGAAATACTATGAAGATCAGGAATACATCATTCATTGGCACCTCGACCTGTTTAATAATGAGTTATTATAAAAAGAGGAACCAATTGACTATAGAGTAGAGATGTGAGAAAGTTGAGAAGAAAGTTAAGATCTAGAGTCATTCCATGTGTAAAGGTTCAATGGAGGAATCATACTATTGAAGAAGCTACTTGGGAGACAGAGGCTAACATGCACAAGTGATATCAACACTTATTCATTAAATCAGGTAATTCTTGCTTAATTTTATCATCTCGATCTATTTATCATTTGGCGATGAATGAGGGGTAAATTAGTATCTAATGTAACAATCTAAATCATTGTTACGCCGAAAATAGAAAGTGAAAACCCCACCAAATTTTACTTATGTGATTTTTAAGAAATTTAAGGTTGGACTAGTATTTGAAAATTTTTGAGGGTGTACTAATCTAAGAAAATCTGATGTTGATATGAATTTTTGTAGGGATGTTTGACTAGATTTTTAGATAAATAATAATTTTAGAAAATCGTAGCAATTTGATACATAAAATGGAGTTCTAAAACTTCGAGCATAGAGTTTACTGTGAAATTGTTGGTTCGTGATGTTGAAATTTGAGAATGTGTTGTGAAATAAACATAATTGGGGAGAGGTCTAGAATTTCTACCCGAGACCACTCCAGCGTAAGCCTCTATTTCATCGCGAACCGCTGCAACTGTAACTTTATCGTGGTGGTGTTAAAATGCAGTAAACTACAGTTGTAAAAATCTATAAATATTTTTCATTCCCCATATTTTGGAAAATGAACCAAAGCTCTGGGAAATGCGATTTGCTACATTTTTAAAAGTTTTCATATTTGGACATAAGTTTCTAATTACATTCTAAACTTGAAATACTTCTTAGAATTACTTAAAGTCATTAGAAATTATTTTCTGGTTAAAATTAATGTTTAGCCCTAATTCGAGAACTTAATGTAAATTTATGAGAATGAATATAAAATTAGTAAATGCTAATCCGAGGGTGTTAGAAGACACTAATGAGAGTAGAATCATAGTTTTTCATACTAAATAAGTAGGTTTCATGAGGTTTAAAAGATATAAAATTTTGAGAGGATGAATTGTGAAATTTATGATTAAAAGTTTTTAGTTATTAGTCTCTAGTGGTTAAAAGGAATGAATTGATTGAAATAAGTGCGTAATCTTATTATTATGAATCAATAACAAGGCAAAAGAGAAAGTAAGGGCAAGTTTGTGTCCTCGAAGTGGCTTTGAGCAAGAAATCGAGGTAGGTTATGATTTATCGTAGAAATGATACTTGCTTGACTCTATTCTTACATGTGAATTGAGTAATTGTGATTGTTTCTGAGCACTACTTGTGATTATTGAATGCATTTCATATTTATACATATTGATGTTGATGGTGGTGATGTTAAATTGTGATATCTATGAAATTGTTGGTGTTATTGATGATGATAATGATGTTGATATTAAAATCAGGATGTTGTTGACGATGTTGATAAGATCGAGAAGAGAAAAAAATGATGTGCACATCTTGCATTCATGCATTCATTCATGTGCATTGAATGTATGACTATAATCATAGATTGTGATACAACTAGTTGAAATTGGCTAAGTGAAACATACATAAATTTGAGCTTGTATTTCCTTGAAGTGAAGTGTTATAATTGTGTGGTTGTCTTTGATTATGAGTTATGTGATGATCGCTTTACATTTATTTGGTTTACTTATTTGTATGGTGTCGGGTTGAATCTACCTATGATGCCTATTAGTACTTGTTGATGTAAATGTTATTTGTTCTCTTCTTTTATCGAGTGTAGAGCGTTCTCTGGCGGTTGAGGCGAGACCTCAACTCTAGACAATAGTTTTCAAACTTTGATCTAAGGGTGAGTATCATGACTGGGCAGCCTTTGGATCTTCAGCTTTGTGTTCATGTCCTTTTTTTCGCGACTATGACACTCTTTTGTATTTCTGCACTTTCTTAGATATTATTTTTATTTTAGACTTGAATACTCTTAGATATTCTTGCACCGTGACTCCTGGTCCCAGAATTGTAATAAATAAAGATTTTTGCACTCTATTAGTGATTGGATAATTTTTTTGGTTTGATATGGATTAGTTATTAATTTTATACACATTAGAACTTTATTGATGATGAGATCACTATAAAGTGAACGTAAATGTTGCATTGGGTTACTTGAGGGTTTGGGTTATGTATGATATTCCCGCCATAGGTTATGGTGGGTATCAATCATGATTGTTTAGGTCATGATCCTAATAAGGAAAGTATTACATTATTAATAGAGAATTAAATTTAAGAACCATTGTGGTTGAGTGATAAATACTCTTTTATCCTTAACCAGAGGTCCGGGCGTGAGTCCCCTCACATATTATGTCACCTTTGTTAGGAGCTGGGAGATTTTTAGAAGACCCTTAAAATTTTGATCAATTTATTTTTGACCTTTCCATGTTCGTAATAGATATTTTTTACTTGAATTGTGTTTAGGAATGTTAAAAGGGTGTTCGAGAATTTTTTTTGAATTTTTAAAAGGGATTCGGGGTCATTTTGGGACCCCCAAGGCTATGAGAGTCCAAGATATTATCGTGTCACAGAGGCTACCCCCCGTGATATTGGCGTGGCATGGAGGATAGCCACCGTGATATTGGCGTGCCACGCAGGTGAAAAGTTCATGCAGTTTTGTTTTTATTCCCATGGGATAAGGGGATTTTGATCTTTTTTACCCCTTGTACAACTTTTAAGCATAAAATAGTCCCATTCCTAGCAGGTTTTAAATATCAAATCCCCTTATTCACTCTTAAACACAAAACCAAAAACATTTAAGGGTTTCACTGTGCATTCATCATCCGAGCTACAAACTTCAAATTGATTTCAAATTCATGTATGTTTCAAGAATATTTCTCTTCCCCAAACTTTAATTTTACATTGTGAAACTGATTTGATGGATTTTCATGTGATTCAAGTGGTGGATTTTGAAATTGGGTTGAGGACTTTTGGTTATTTATTTAATTACTTGTCCCATGCTTTGAATTGATTATTCATATTTTAAATTGGTGTTTTTGGGAATGAATTGGTACTCTAATTAAATGGTTGGAATGACGGACATGGGTTTCTCCAAATTGGATGAATTTTGGCTTGAAATTGCATGAACCTCAACCCACTTTATTAATTTGATTTTAGTTATGGAAAATTGCATGGTTTAATTTGCTTTTGAACTTAATGTACTGTATTAATGGATAAATGGTTATTTAAATGGATTTTGAAAGCGTTGGTGGGTATAATTTATATTTTGATAGAACTTAGGAGTTAATGTGGATTGTGTGAATTGGTTTGGCCCATTTAATTTATCTTGTAAGTTTATTGGTATGACGATACCAAGTGATTAATGCCTTATTGAATGACTCCCAGATTAATGGTTGGACTAATGTGCTAAATGGTTTTAATTTGGGCTTAAGGGGGGTGTAGCTCATCGGGGAAAGTGGAGTTCCTGGGGATACCAATACCGGAAACCATGTTTTCTGGTTTGGGGTTTTTATGTTTGTGTGTTTAGTTTACACATTACATAGATATATTTTTAAAATGGTTGGAACCTTGATGGTTTTGGCCCTTTCTCGAATTTCTCTGGTTCGGGCGGCTAACATGCACTGGGGCCCTTTCAGCAGGGAGAGCTGAACCCATATAACCTGTGGGTATCCTTAGGACTATTAGAGTTATATAGTCCAGGTTAATTGCTTTAAATCTTAAGCATAAACCTTGTTCCTTATCTCGACATCTTATATATATGTATATATAATGTGTTCATGCAATTTAGTTTGGTTTTATATATGGCATTATTTTATCCCTATCCTGAGTTACATGCTATTGCTTATCCCATTGACCGTCCTAGGACACTTCATTGTTTCATAAAATAGGGTCTAAAGATACTTTGTTTACCCCTGTGCAGTTTTAAGGGGATTAGCACGACTGTTGATTTGTTGTGAAGTGGTGAGCCTCCATCCTTTGAAAGGCCTTATCATTTCTATATTTTCTTATTTTGACTCAGTACTTTTGGATTCTTTTCATCGTGGTTGGTGGCGTGTCCTGACCTATTTAGTATTCTAGTTTTAGAAGCTATTGTGGACAGATGTGGGTTGGTTGGCTATTATTACTCTTAGTTTCATTGAGTCATTCATTCATCTTCTTATTTCTATTTAGTTGGCTTCTACATTGTTTTTTTATTATTATTGAGCTCTTGAGGTTGGGTTAAAGGTGTGATCTTTGGTCCATGGTGGACTTGGGATACCTATCATAGCCTGGCGCTGGTTTGAGTCATGACTAGCTTGGTATTAGAGCACGGTTTAGAGTTGTTAGGTGTCCACAAAGTCCTGTCGAGTACATTCTTTTTTATGGGTGTGTATCGCATCACACTTATAAAGAGGAGGCTATGAGGCATTTACGAATGTTTCCTTTTCTTGTATTCTATTTCGGCCTGTAAAGTCTAGTGTTATGAAACTTCTCTAACTCTTGGCTTCCTAACTTTTCAGATCATGCCTCCCCAAAGATCTTATGTTTGTAGAAACTGTTGTGTCCCTACACACACGTAAGTGTACGTGATCGTACAAGTAGTATCAAGACTTAGACAGTCAGATATCGTTCCCACAAGGACTAATAAACTAAAAATTTAATCAACCTTTAGTTTAAGACAATTAGGTATTAAGTGATTGAGAGTATCAAGATGATGTTGTATATATGAATAAACAATATAAATTATTAAACAGTGAATAACTAATGGTGACCAGAGCAAAGCAAGACATGGTTGTAATCAATAATGATGAGGATTCCAGGGTTGAGGCATTTCGAACAATCCTACAATTCTCTATTCTTATCATAGTCTAATTGGTTATCGGGTTGTTGATTCGCAAGGGTTATGCCACGATCTTGGTCTCCCGACCTCAAATCTTCTACCTATCGAACATTATAGCTACAACTCCCGCAGAAATTCAACAATTCTTCTAGATTTATAAAGTTATCTTCTTACATTTTGAACCAAGCAAGGCTTCTAGGTATATCCCTATCCTAGATGCTAATTCCAACCCCTTATTTTATAAAAGGGTAAGAACCTTGCTCCTTAATTTCTTTGTTCTATCCTACGGTTCTCCTCCTGGATACACATAGAAATATAAATTTATTCTAATGGTGGCCACTCATTAAAATAGTAAGCTCAAGAAATTAAGAACAACCCAGATGATAATCCAAAAAGAAACTATGAATAAGAATATAAAAGAGTAATCATGTTCTTGGTCTCAACCCCAGAATAAGGGTGTTTAGCCACTCATGTTTGAATTCAACATCAAAAAAAAGTAATTAACCATACCCAAAATAATTATTAAAGTAAAGAAATTCAAAAGAAATATTAAGAACCCTAAAAGAAAGAATTTTATGTTTTTTTACCGCTGCTATGCTTGCCCAAAAGTTGCCTGGAATTGTGCTCACGTGTTGTTTTTATACTTAGAAAAATTTCACCAGATCTGTAGTCATGACCGATGCATCGCTAGCGTTTAACCAACCAATGCATCACGTCAACATGCGTCGTCACATTGGAATTCATCTTTGAAAATCAAGCTAAGTTAATTTATTCACCACATGATGCAATGCGTTGACATCGCGTTGTATCACTGGAACTTGCTTCTCAGAATTTGTTTAAGTGTCAAAACTTTAGGCATTGACGCAACACATTTATTTTGCGTCGATGCACTGGAAGTTGATCTTGAAATTCTTCTAAGGCACAAAAAATCTCACATCGATGCAGCACGTTGACATCGTGTCGATGCACTAGAAGTTCTTCTTCAATTTTTGGCTAAGGCACAATATATTACCAGTTGATGGGATGCGTTGAGATCGCGTTATGTCACTAGTATTTTTCTCCTATTTCTTTCTTTCTTTCTTCTCGTCAATCCTCCAGATGTTTTAGCCTTCAATCCACATGGTCTTTCGCCTTTTCATGATATGTATCCCATTTTCTTCTAAATCCATGAAAAATTAATGTTGTATCTCTAATCAAATTGGTTAGCCATGAAACACAATTAAACTCACAGTTCAATATATTTAGCACACTTTTTATTCTCATAAAAAGTCCAACTATAGGTTAATAAAGGTGTTTGGACATATAAATACGCCCAAGATGACCACCCCACACTTAAAACCTTGTTCATCCTCGAACAACTTCAAGCAACACGAACATCAAACTTTTTAATCACAACCTAAGAATCATGCTAGTGTTGGGAAAATGAACCTTTATTTCACACTTCATTGACCCGACAGTGTCATTCAATTTGTCGACAAACTCAATATAAGAACGAAATCAAGAATTCCATAAGTAATCCGGACTTTCATCCTCATGCACCCTCACAATAAGAAAGTTTTCCCCATATCACTCACAATTTAACAAACTTAATCAGGAGGGGAATATTAAAATTCAATCACTCACTTCAACAAAGAATTCATACATAATAGGAGATGAACCATAGTCTATCCCTTAGTGTATTACTCCACTAAGAATCAGATGTTAAAACGTAGGATCAAATAGGTCTTTTAATGGTTGTAATTCAGGCTAAGGGACGGGTACGACCTATTTTGGAAATAATGACGAATCTCCCTAAGCACTTTAACACATAACTTCCTTTAATTAAAATCACATTTCGTCAACCACACTTTCCACCTCACTATCTTTACACATCCGTTATTTCACCCAGATCTTTCTAAGCACATTAACATCACTTTGGCAGGAGTATTTTCTTTTACATTTCATCTTTTCTTCATATCCCAATTCTCGTTACGCACCCCTATAATAGCCACCCTCCACTTAAGAAAATTGGCTTAATTTAGGTGCACATTGTCCTTAATGGACCAGGGCCAAAAAAGGTTTATTGTAACACAATAACCGGGTAACAATAACTCAAATTTTCATCATAAATTATTTTCTAACTCCTAACCTACAACTTAATGTGCGCAAATAACTTCTCTTAGAGCTTCTATTTCACCTTTTTCCATTCTTTGTACTTCAAATTTCCCCTTATTTCATTATTAAAGTGCTTAGGAAATATGGATCAAATTAAAGTCTTATCAAAGAAAAGGATTCGGCTACATATGCGGCTACCAAAGAAATCAGGCTACAGGCTCAACGGGGCTGACTATGAATATGCATAAGGGTAGGAAAATATAATCCTTAAAATTTGGATAAAAAAGAATTCCCACATCACTTCCTACTCCCAACACCCTTTATTTCGCTTTGTAAACACACCGGGCAGGTTCTAGTTATCCCCATACATGCAAAATATAAATAATTTCTCACACACTCGGTGCATGCTAAAGAATCAAGTCGGATCCTTAAGGTCTCCGATTTTTGCACTTTATCAAATTCAATAATTAAGCCAATCAAATCAACTACACCTGTTGAGATTTCACATTTAAAAACAAAAAAGACTTTTTTCCAACACCAACATTTCTCAAAGGTTGCAATTAGGATCTTACTACTTTATCAGCTTCATAATGAAATTTGCCCAAGAGGGCACACATAATTACTGTAATCCAAAATTGTACCACAAAAGGTAAAAATAAAATACCTGTAATATGAAATTTCACCAAATAATTCTTGCTAAAATAAACCAACAAAAATAATTCTTGCCAAAAAGGGTAATACTTGTCAACTTACAAACATCCAAAAACACAAAAAAAATAAAAAAATTTTGTTCATCCAACCAGGCCAACATAACATAGTCAAATAAAAGAGATAAAGAAGATGAAGATCTACCACCCCACACTTAAGCTGAACACTGTCCCAGTGCTAGCAAAAAGGGCATAGTGGCGTAATAATCCCTGCTCAGTCAAACGTCACCATGGCAAGCACATTATCAACTTCAACATCATTTTTATCATCAACATCGTCACCGGAGTCATCATCACCATTAGAATGTTCTTCTTCGTCGGACTCATCATCAGAGTATGTCATACGCCTCTCCTCATCTATCGGGATATCATCATCCACCGGCTCATCGAACTCATCACCTATCCACAATATGGTCTTGGCATGACGTCCTATCGGATAATCCAACTCTACATTGCGGACTTCCTATTGGGTGACTACTCTACCAGATGCCCTCAATAGCAACTTTGTAAATCTATTCATTTAGGCCATAATCTCATCATTCTGAGTGTGATGCTCAGGCATAGTCAAATTTGTCCCATGAGGAGCTGGCCCTTTTGTATGAGAAATCTCAAGTGGCCTATCATCGACAGGTGGTAAATAATCTACATCTTTTTCTAGCACCCCCTGTTGCCTTAAATATCTAGTCAACAATCCACCAAATCCATATCTCCTACCTCCCAAAAATTAGGCCTTTCTCATTATCCAGAGAATAATAGAACCAACATTTACATCCATATTATCTTTCATCAGGGCATAAATCAAATATACCCGATCATGGGTCACCTCCGTCATATGTTTCCCATGAACCAGTCAACCATAGATAATTCTTGCTCATAGATGTGCCTTCCTATTAGAATGAGCAAATGGAAGCAAAATATGCGTACCTCCCTCTTTGTAGCGAATCCACCTCGCCGTAGATCTAGTACTGCATAAGAGATGGCGTATATCCTGATATGGGGGCTCGATTATCATCATCTTCAGTGGGTCAGGATCAGCATTAGGTGTAGGTACACCTAACAACTCATTAATAGTGTCTGCCATGAAAGTGATCATCTGACCACGTACCTCAACTTCAAACTCTCTCGGGTTCCAGTTTGCATAAAACTCTCTTATCAAGCTCAAATTGCACTCTCCTGGCTTCTAAAAAAGAAATCCCATACATTGATCCTCAATCTTCTTCACCATTAAAGGATACTCCTTCAACAAAGTCATCCGATTGATGAACTGATCAGTTGAGTATTTGGATTCCTTATGCTGTGAGTACCACTTTCTACCTGCTTCAGCCACAACTTTTGTTCCGAACCTACGATGCCCCCTGGGAACTTGAGGAGCTACTGGTACTCTATCTGCTTGTCTACTCCTCTTATTTACAGACCCTGATATCCCCATACTGCTCTTTCCCTTACTAGCCATGTTACCTGTTCAGTACAACAACCCACAAAAATATAAAACCAAGCATCTTCGATACTAGCTACCACTAAATATGAATGTCACCCCACACTTAGTTGCTAGCACAAGTTACTATAAAAATCACAATGAACTCGGGTACTTAGACTTCCCCTTTCTATTTCATAATTCCATGATCAGTTATCCAACATTACTCTTTTAACATCGATTAATATTGAGGAAGTGACAAAGAAAATTCTATCATTATGACCACTTTCAGTTTATTTAAACAGAAACTACCTTAACCCAACCCCACACTTACTTTCTATCATGTAGTAAATCAACAAATCCCATCAATTAAGTCATTATTTTCCCACATTAAAACATGAACAATGCGTCAAACCAATCAACAGCCTATCACCATCACCTTCTAGCATTCCCACACAATTTAAACAACTACTATTCAAAGTAAATTCAATTTAGTGACACGAAATCCCTAGGAATTGAAATGTCAAATCAACTATGTTTCCAATCACACAAGTTATAACAATATTTAAGCACATTTGATTGTCAAAATTTAAAATCAAAGTATCATGAGAATTTACGTTCTCTTGGTTGAGAAAAACGGTTGCAGTTGAGACCTTGTAAAGATTTTTGACAACTTTTAACTAAAGATCGACTAAGGGTTTGGGGGAAAAGGGGGCGGCGCGCAGCTAGGGTTATGTGAGAGAAGTAAAAATATTTAAGTGTGGTATTTATAGATGTGACACAGTAATGAGGATCGACGCGATGCATTGTATATCGCGTTGAATAATCAATGCGACGCGTCAATTTCGTGTCGATTCTCTGGAAATAGTCTTGAAAATTTTTTCTAAGTGTGGAATTTATGCCCATGGATGTGACGCGCCAAGATCGCGTCGATCCTATGGAAATTGCATCCAAAATTTTTCCAAGGCCAAATTTCTCAGATTTTTAAGCATGTATTCTTACCCCTTACTTTTTTCACAACTTATTAGCTATTTTACTTACTCAATGGCCCATGTTCACCATCTTCTTTATCTCTACCTAATTTCTCATTCCTGGAAATTAATCAAAAACAACAAAATTATGTAAGGAAAAGTGGGTTGCCTCCCACCAAGCACCTTATTTTCGATCGTGGTACGACTCATCATTTTTTATATTTTTCTTTTTGCTCTTCATCTACTAAAAATTTAAACTACCTATTACATTAAATTTGTGGGTTGCCTCCCACATAGCTCCTTATTTTACATCGTGGAATGAGTTAGCACAGCATCACTCATAAGAAAAAATGATAGATTCCTTATGCTTATCTAGATGATCCGCCCAATAATGCTTTACACGTTGTCCATTAACAAGGAACTTCTCCAACTTTTCTTTATTCCACAACTCCACAGCTCCATGAGGTGTCATACACACCACCTCAAAAGGTCCAGACCATTTCGACCGCAATTTACTCTAAAACAACTTAAGTTGTGAATTGAACAACAAAACAAGTTATCCAGGTTCAAATACTCTTTCTTGAATTTGTTTATCATGCCATCTTTTGGTCTTCTCCTTGTATAGTTTGTCATTTTTGTAAGCAAGAAGTCTAAACTCTTTAAGCTCATTCAGCTGTAATAACCTTTTCTCCCCTGCGGTAGTCATCTCAAAGTTCAGCTTCTTCACCGCCCAATATGCTTAGTGTTCCAACTCCACAGGAAGATGACACGCTTTACCATACACCAAGCAATATGGAGATGTCCCAAGGGGTGTCTTGTAAGTTGTTTTATAAGCCCAAAGTGCATCATCTAGCTTCTCTGCCCATTTACCATTTTCTGAAGTATTTGCTTAATCTCCCGATTTTATACCTCAACCTGTCCACTAGTTTGGGGATGATATGTAGTGGAAACCTTATACCTAACACCATATTTAACAAGAAGATTTCTAAACTAGGTATTAATAAAATACGTACCTCCATCACTAATTATTGATCTTAGTGTACCAAATCTGGAAAATATGTTCTTCTTCACAAATTTCAGCACCACTCTTGCATCGTTGGTCGGACTCGCCAAAGCTTCCACCCATTTAGAGACATAGTAAACCACTACTAAAATGTATAGATTACCTTTTGAATGTGGGAATAGACCCATGAAATCAATCTCCCAAACATCAAAGACTTCGACTTCTAAAATATTATTGAGGGGCATCTCATGACGCCTAGATATAGTACCAAACCTTTGACATTGATCACAATTCTTTACGAAAGCAACTGTATCTCTAAATAGAGTAGGCCAAAACAAACCTGATTGCAACACTTTTCTTGCAATCCTCTCACCCCCATGATGTCCACCATATGGAGATGAGTGGCAATCTTGTAGCACCTTTGAAAATTTAGCCTCTGGGATACACCTATGAATAACTCCATCTGGACCCTGCTTGAAAAGGTACGGTTTGTCCCAAATTTAGGCACAAGAATCATGGATTAATTTCTTCCTTTGTTGTGCGGTGGCCTCAGGAGGGTACAGCTCACAAGCTATCAAGTTCACACTATCAGAATACCATAGGAACTCAACTGCATCTAACGACAACAACTTGTCATCAGGAAAATTTTCCTTAATACTCAGGAAGTCATCCACAATATGGTCTCAATTTTCTAGCTGTGACAAGTGATCAACAACTTGATTTTCATCTTTCTTTCTATCTCACACCTCAAGATCAAATTCTTGTAGTAGTAGAATCCACCTAATCAGTCGTGGCTTTGCATCCTTTTTGTTCACGAGATACTTAATGGCAGCATGGTCAGTGTGAACAATGACCTTAGTACCAACTAAGTAAGATCTAAACTTGTCGAATGCATACACCACTGCCAATATCTTTTTCTCTATAATAGTGTAGTTAACTTGAGCATCATTCAACACTTTGATAGCATAGTAGATAGAGCAAAATACTTTATCTCTTCTCTGACTCAAAACCGCTCCCACAGCAATGTCACTAGCATCACACATCAGCTCAAAAGGTAACTCCCAATCTGGTGCAATCAGAATAGGTGCTTCAGTCAACTTTTTCTAAAGCTTTTCAAAAGGTTCATGGATATCACCCCAAACTCGAACTTGGCTTTTTTCTCTAAAAATTTACACATGGGGCTTGCAATCTTTGAGAAATCTTGAATGAAATATCTATAAAACCTTGTATGTCCCAGAAAGCCCCGCACTCCTTTGACTGTGACTGGATGAGGCAATTTTTCAATCACTTTAACCTTCGTTTTATCCACTTCGAGTCCTTTGCATGACACTTTATGGACAAGGATAATTATTTCTTTAACCATAAAGTGGCACTTTTCCCAATTTAGCACCAAGTTTGTCTCTTCGCATTAAGCTAGGACTTTGTCAAGATTATACAAGCATTTTTCAAAAGAATTACCATACACAGAGAAATCATCCATGAATACCTCCACGAATTCTTCAACCATGTCTAAGAATATCACCATTATACATCTCTAGAATATAGCAGGTGCATTGTATAAATAAAAAAGCATATGTATGAATGCATATGTACCATATGGACAAGTGAAAGTGGTCTTCTCCTAGTCTTTCTGTGCTATGCTTATCTTATTATAGCCAGAGTACCCATCCAGAAAAAAATAATACTCTTACCTTGCCAATCTATCCAGTATTTGGTTAATGAAGGGAATTGGATAGTGATATTTACAAGTCACTTCATTCAACATCCGATAATCAATACAGATCCTCCAATTGGTTACCATACGTGTGTGAATTAACTTATTATCATCATTGGTCACTACAGTCATTTCTCCCTTCTTTGGTATACAGTGCACCAGACTCACCTAGTTGCAATCAGAAATTGGGTAGACAATACCACTATCTAACCACTTGATCACTTCTTTTTTGACCACCTCCTTCATCACAGGATTCAACCTTTATTGTTGCTGCACTCTTGGTCTATAACCCTCTTCCATATAGATGTTGTGCATGCAAAATACTAGATTAATTCCTGTAATATTAGGCATCTGTCTGCCAATATCCTTTCTTCTCTTCTTTAGAACTGCTATAGCTTCCTTTACCTGTACATCTGATAATCCTGCAAACAAAATATTAGGCAAAGTATCTTTATCACCAAGAAAAACATATTGTAAATAAGGAGGAAGAACCTTAAGATCTAAGTTAGGAGCTTTTTCGACTGAAGGCTTGGGTGAGGGTTTAATTGGCCTATCAAAAGGCTCGAACGACACTTTTTTCATCTCAACCACAACTAAATTCATAACCTAGACCAATTCCAATACTTCCATGTCTCCATACAGATCATGACCCATCAAAGCTCACTCTAATGGATCCTCAGACAATAGCAACTACCAATCCAAAGTAAGATCAATAACTGGTATAGAAGACAACTCCTCATATATGGCTGGAAATTTCAACGCTTTGTATACATCAAAAACTTTCACTTTATCATGTGCTCGGATTGTTATTTTCCAGCTGCTACATCAATGAGTGACTGTTCTATTATTAACAATGGTCATCCCAAAATAAATGGAACGACAAGATCAGCCTCAAAATCAAGAAACCCAAAATCCACCGAGAAAATCAAAGATCCCACTTACACCAACATATCTTCAATAGTACTATCTGTCCTAGCAAGCGACCTATCCACCAACTATAACACAATAGTCATGGGTTTGGGACTCCCAAGACCCATCTTACAGTACCATAATGTGGGCATGAGATTTATGCTAGCATCCAAGTCACACAATCCTCATGCACAAATAGTCTGTTCAATGGTAATTTGCAAGGTGAAACTATCTGGATCCTTCAACTTCGTGGGCAGTTTATTTTGAATTTCATAAGTACACTCTTGAGTAAGGGCAAC
Organism: Capsicum annuum; assembly: GCF_002878395.1. Lineage (NCBI taxonomy): Eukaryota > Viridiplantae > Streptophyta > Magnoliopsida > Solanales > Solanaceae > Capsicum > Capsicum annuum. The sequence goes on from NC_061121.1 coordinate 211,699,597, forward strand.
TATTGCATATTCTGTCAACTTGTTCTTATTTGCAATAATATCCTTCAAGTATTTCGCATATTTTGGCATACTCTGCAGAATGTCAACAAGAGAAAGGTTTACTTGAACCTACTTTAGAAGATCTAGAAACTTCTTATAACTGGCTTTCTCTTGATGCTTCCTTGCCCTTTGTAGAAAGGGTAAGGGGATAGTCTTCTTGTCCACACAAATTTCATCACTTGCCTCTTTTTCTGTGACCTCCAACTCTGCCTTATCTTTCAAACTGTCATCAATAATTGCGGGATTATCCTGCTCTTTAATTATCTCCTTAGTTTGTAGCCCACTCCTTGTTTTAACCGCATTCACCTATTTCAAATTAGCCTTATGTTTCTAGGCAATGCTCCTTATGGCTTTGTATTCAATGATCCTACAATTTGATCCAACTACAATTCTAGATTTCTTGTAAGCAATTGTTGAAACTTCAACTCTACTGAAAACTATGACTGTTGAGTCTTAATGTCTGCCACAAACTATGCTTGTTGAGCCATGAACTGCTTAATCAACTCCTCCACATTGCTAGTCTGAGCGATCGCCTGATTATTCTGAGTCGGCTATGGATTTGGTTGCACTGGTCCCTTGTACTGATTTACATTCCATGCCTAATTTCTACCCTATGAGAAATTAGGGTGGTTACTCCAATTTGAATTATACGTGTTGCAAAATTCTATTGACCCTGATGATTTGCATTCCCTATGTAGTTGACTAAATTTGGATTAATATAACATGCATCTTCTTTATGCTCACCACTTCCGCAAACTTCATACAAAGAATATACCTATTAAACTGCATTTTCTGTTGCGGCTTGTTGTGTCACACCCAACTTTAAGTTGTTCAACTAAGAAGTCATATTATTTTGCATTTCTACAATCTATGCCTGTAATGCAGTGAACTGATCTACCTACAATACCCCTGAACCTTCCTGGGAGCACTCCTTGAGTCTACATGCCAATAAGGATTCCCTTGTGAGATTCTATTTAATAGTGTATACAATTCTTCATAAGTTTTCTCCAAAGCTTGGTCTTCTACTGCTGGATCTAAGAGAATCTTTGTATTCGACTCAAGGCCTTCTATAAATGTATGCACCAAGACATCATTTGATTGATGGTGATGAGGATAATTTATGAGCATACCTTTAAATCCCTCCCAAGCTTGGTAGAGATTTTCTTCATCTTTTTATCTGAAACTCAAGATCTCACTCCTCAATCGTGCTTTCTTCTAGGATAGAAAGAATCAAACAAGGAACTTCCGAGCACAATCTTTCCAGGAAGTGGTGAAGTAAGGTGGTTCAGCATGCAACCACCTCTTTGCTTCCCCATTTAGATAAAAAGAGAAGAGTGTCAATCTGACATAATCAATATTCATATCTTTAGGAATGTATGTATCACTTATTTCCAGGAATGTATGTGCTGTTGCGGATCCTAGTGTTTGCGTCCATGAAATTGCCTCGTAGAATTCAATAATTACACCATATTTTGTTTCATTTCCCACCGACCTCCTGGCTCAGGCTTCCAAATGCTATTAGTCATATGGTTCGTAAGTGGGATTGCCATCTCACGAACAGGTCTTGCAGCTGGTTGAACAGGAATAGCTGGAATAACTGGAGCTGGAATTTCAGCATTTGGATCAGCAGGAGCATTATGATCTCATATTTCAGCCATCTGGCCCTGTTAAATAGTATGTTGAGCTCTTTGCCTTAGATGAAAAATCAATTCCAGTTCTACAAAAGGCTCTACCAACTCTTTATCTCTAGCCAGTCCAATATTTAGCTAAACTTGCAAAATTTAGCCGCTAAGATCAAGTTGTTAACACTTAAACTTATTATCAAAAACCAAAAATTAAGCAATTTACTAATTATACTAGTCTCCAGCAGCCACGCTAAAAAATTGTTGCATCTCTACGCACACACAAGTGTACGTGATCGTACAAGTAGTATTAAGACATAGACAGTTAGATATTGTTCCCACGAGGGCTAATAAACTAGAAATTTAATCAATATTTAGTTTAAGACAATTAGGTATTAAGTTCTTGAGAATATCAAGATGATGTTGTATTTATGAATAAAAAATGTAAATTATTAAACAGTGAATAAATAATGGTGACCAGAGCAAAGCAAGCAACGATTATAATCAATAATGATGAGGATTCTAGGGTTGAGGCATTTTGAACAATCATACAATTCTCTATTCTTATCACAGTCTAATTGGTTATCGGGTTGTTGATTCACAAGGGTTATGCCACGATTTTGGTCTTCCGACCTTAAATCTTCTACCTATTGAACATTGTAGCTACAACTCCCACAGATATATAACAATTTTTCTAGATTCATAAAGTTATCTTCTTGCAATTTGAACCAAGCAAGGCTTCTAGGTATATCCCTATCCTAGATGCTAATTCCAACCCCTTATTTTATAAAAAGGTAAGAACCTTGCTCCTTTATTTCTTCGTTCTATCCTACGATTCTCCTTCTGGATGCACATAGAAATATAAATTTATTCTAATGACAGTCACTCATTAAAATAGTAATCTCAAGAAATTAAGAACAACCCAGATGATAATCCAAAAAGAAACTATGAATAAGAATATAAAAGAGTAATCATGTTCTTGGCCTCAACCTAAGAATAAGGGTGTTTAGCCACTCATGTTTGAATTCAATACAAAAAATAATTAATTAACCATACCCAAAATAATTCTTGAAGTAAAGAAGTTCAAAAGAAATATTAAGAACCCTAAAAGAAAGAATTTTAAGTTTTTCGCCGTGGCTATGCTTGCCCAAAAGTTGCCTGGAATTGTGCTCATGTATTTCTTTTATACTTAGGAAAATTTCACCAGATCTGTAGTCATGGTACGATGCATCGCTAAACGTGTTGAACCAACCAACGCGTCACATTAACATCGCGTTGTCACACTGGAATTCATCTTTGAAAATCAAGCTAAGTCAATTTCTTCACCACACAACGCGATGCATTGACATCGTGTCTTATCATTGGAACTTGCTCCTCAGAATTTGGCTACATGTCAAAACCTTAGGCATCGACGCAACGCATTTATATCACATCGATGCATGAAATTTGATCTTGAAATTTCTTCTAAGGCACAAAAAATCTCACATCGATGCGACGCGTTGACATCGCATCGATGCATTGGAAGTTGTTCTTTAATTTTTGGGTAAGGCATAATATATTACCAGTTGACGCGATGTATTAAGATCGCGTTATGTCACTGGTATTTTTCTCCAATTTCTTTCTTTCTTCTAGTCAATCCTCCAGATATTTTAGCCTTCAATCCACATGGCCTTTTGCCTTTTCATGATATGTATCCTGTTTTCTTCTAAATCCATGAAAAATTAATGTTGTATCTCTAATCACATCGGTTAGCCATAAAACACAATTTAACTCACAGTTTATTATATTTAGCATAATTTTTATTCTCAAAACAAGTCCAACTATGGGTTAATAAAGGTGTTTGGACATATAAATACGCCCAAGATTAGAAACACTACTGGGAACTCTGTCCTACCTGAGGACAATGTGGAGGGGACTCCCCTATGTATGGAGTGCAGACCCAATCTTGGGTCCCTGCTTCTAATTATGCCGCTCCACATGGTGTTCCCATTGTCCCTACTAGTCCTCCTCTAGCTACTTTGGCTGGCGATACTTATGATAAGCCACCTCAAGGAGACATCTCTAATATGGATTTTTGCCGGTGTATTCATTTGCTTACTTAGTTAGTGGCATCTTAGTCTCATCAGTAGAATCGTGTTGGTTCTATTTATCCTTCACCTGAGGTTACTCGGGTTATTCGGTTCATAAGGTTGAATCCATAAAACACCCTGAATTTTGGCCTTTGAAAATTTCTTGAGTTTTGGAATCACTGCCTTAGCTACGACTGAACCCCCAGAGTCATAGGGTGTCTTGATGACTTATTGGGATGAGTCGTACCCAAACCAGTAAGTTTGAGGTTTGATTCTACTCTAAGTATGAGTGGCTCACTAAGAGCCATAAGGATATGTCACGAGTCGCTAGGTGAAATCATTGGGTGTCCAGTATAAGTCCCAAAGTTTGTTTTGTGTTGACTATGACTGGACCCTATGAGTCGTAGGGTCTTATTACGAATAGGTTGGTCGAGTTATAAGGTCGACAATGTATTGGGTCCTAGTCACTATCTTTGTTACGACTCGTGGTGACGAGTTTTATGGTGTGGTTATGAGTCAAGGGGTCGACTCGTGGTCAAAGGAATCATTTTTTCAGCTTTTAAGTTGAGGTCACTGTAGACATTTCCCACTTTAACCCCTTGGACCCCATGACTTAAAGCCTTTCTTGGGATTTTATTATCACACCATCCCCTATAAAACACTCCCAAATTTATCTCAAACTCTCTAATCAAGTTAAGGCTAGGGTTTCAAGAGGATCAAGTAGGGCTTTCAAGGGTGGTTTCTCTGTATATCTTACTATTTTAGGCATGTTACTCTTCCCTCATTGTTAATTTTGTAAAAGTATATTTATTAGAGTGTTATTTACATAGAATTGTTTTGGTTTTGAAACAAAGGTTGGGGTTTTTCAATGTTTATGAATTGAACAACGTTTCTCATGGTTTACATATGATTTCCATGCTTTAAATATGGTTTTGAATTTGTCGGTGCATGGGTATGGTGAATGAATTGGGGAATTATGATTTTTTCAAACTTGTGACTTTTGAAGTGGTTATGACTCCAACTCCATAATGTGAAATTGGCTTTGACTATGACAACTGTGGGAATTCATAAAATTGAACTAGTCTTAAACTATTGCATGATATAAAGAAGTATTTAAAATACAATGGTGCTATTTAATGAATAAAGGAAGTTAGTGTTACCCAATGTGTATTAATGAACAAAGGGAGTTGTTCTCTCCAAGTTAAGAGAAATTATTTTGGCATGATGTGTTACCTTGCAAGTGTAGTTGGTATGACGATACCAACAATGTATTCCTAAAATTATATTGGGGTTCATTGAATGGGAATGTGTGACAATTGTTTTAATGGGACTCTAATAAAGATTGCATAGCTGAGTCATGAAAGTGGAGGTCTGAGTGACCGACTCTAGAAACCGCATTTGCCGATGCGGGGGTCAAAGTGACCAGAGAGGTTCAAGTCCCCCTTATTTTTATTTCATGATTAGTGAGGTTCGAGTCTTATGTAAATCACTATATGATCGGGTGCTTAAATCACCCTGGTATAGGTTGGAGGGTTAAAGTCTGTAACACCCCTTATTTCCTCCACTCAATTTAACTCTTAGTATATGAGTATTCCTATATAAATTATTAAAATACTTAATATTTTTAGTTAAGAGCTTATTATTGCATAGAAAATTCAGTCAGCTTTCCACGATATAAAATTTGTCCAAATCGGATACCTGGGTGAAGAGTTATAGAAGTTTTTGTAAAACAGTGTAACACCTGGTACATCAACACATCGCGGAGGCATGCCAAATGGCAATTGTCAAAAATCAGTAAGCCAACACGATAAGCCCGCATCTTTCTGAACTTTCAGGTACCAATAGTCAGAGTCCAGTGGCATGGCACGATTTCACCGCGTTGCATCAAAGGCCAAAATGGCATTCGTCCCTTTCCAGTGTGGCAACGTGATCCCACCGCGTCGCGCCACTAGCCATTTTTCTAGTTGTCAATTTCCAGTGATATAGTGTGATAGCGCTGCATCGCGCCAGGGCCCAAAATCGAGTTTTTCAGTGACGAATTTTACATTTTACCCAGGGGTAGTTTGGTATTTTTCCACGGCCCTAATCATTCCTAAACACAAAATTTAGCCCTAAGGAGCACTAACTTCTTATTATTTCATTATTTACTCAAGGATTAAACACACTCTTTCAAAGGGCAAAACCCTAGCTTCAAGAAATTAAGAACAAACTCAAGAATTTCCCTAAGAACCTTCATGATTAATATTCCCAGGTATGTTAGGTGTTCATATATGGGTTCCTTTCACCCATAGAGTCCAAGAATCCATTTTTAAAACTATAAGTTTATAGACTTAAGATTTCCATGCTTGAAATTGATTGTACTCAGGTTCATGATAGTAATTGGGTCCCAATTCATGATTAATTATAAGTTTCCATGAAATTAAAATAGTTTATGTGATGAATTATATGAATTGCATACTAAATCCTTGAATTTACAATTGAGTATTGTATTCATGATGTTCATGTGTTGGCCATTATTAGGTGAAATAATCCATGCTCCCCAAGTGTTTGCTAAAATGCCTATGTAAAGTAAATAGTGGAATCATGACATGTCATTATGTGGTCCCAATCATGTACTAGTTTATTCCCTACAAGTGTTTGATAAAATGTCTCCATGAATGAATTATGAATAAGTGGACATTGTTATGATTTTAAAGATCATGCTATGCTTTACTTTCATGCTATCGAGTCCTAGAGGTATCTAATACCCGAAAATCTAGTTGTTTACCTAAAGCTACAGTAGTTACAGAATAGCCTCAGTAAACTTAGTCAGTTACAAAACTCAGTGAAACTCAGTAACTGTCTAGTTCAGCTCAGTATAATTAGTTTAGTATCTTTCTAGTTGGAAGTAAGATTCAGCACCGAGTAAACCCAAGGACGGGGGCTTACATGCCAGAAGAGGGATTGATCCTTAGAAGTATTCCTTCCATTCTAGAACTATGTAACCAGCATAGGTTGAGACATCAACCTGCTAATTGAGGGTTGATGAGGTTTTTTAACCTACCAGTTGAGAGTACCACCATTCTCATTAGAGTACCTGCTAGATGAGGGTAACTCTTCAGTTGTCTTTACCCGTGGCACGGTACTAATAGCCTTCCAGATAGGGTTATAAGTTGGAACCCAAATTTATTCAAAAAGGGGTATGTCGGTTAGATGATTACTTCCCACAGTTTCAATTTCAGTCTCAGTATAGAACTTAGTTCAGTTCTACCGAATTAGGACCGTCAGATATAGTCACTCAGCTATCAGTAATTCAGTTATCAGAAATCTTTTATATCAATTACTAAGTTATCAAAACTTAGAACTCATCTTCAGTAAAAGCTCAGATACAGTATACACGTACATACACAGTATTACATACTCAGTATTATAGCAATTTCAGTTATTCTATATCATTCAGTCAATTATAGTTCATGCATATGAATGCTTGCATTCAACCTTACCTCATCTAGCATACCAGTACATTCTACATACTGACATATACTCTTTCCTTGCACTATAATGTCTTATATTATAGGTTCGGACGCTCAGTTTCCTGACCGTGCATAGATAGATTCAGATTCTTGCCAGCAGTGTTAGATTTAGTAGTGAGTCCTCATCTATTGAGGATATAATTTATTTTAGTATTTCATTAGTTGGAGTTAGTTGGGGGTTTGTCCCATTAACTCCACTTTCAAATAGTTCAGTTAGAGGCATTTCAAAATATACTAGTTTAGACAGTGCTTAGTTTTGTTGATGTTATTACAGTTGTGATTCTTTATCAGTATCCAAATTATAAACCATATGGCATTTCAACCTATTTTCTCTATTATTTTAGTTTTATTATTTAGTGCTCACAGCAGGTACCAGTCATGGGTTAACTTGTGGTCCTTCGGGGTCATAAGCACCGTGTGGTATCCGAGGTGCAGACTCGAGGTGATACAAACTTGGTACCAGATCCTAAGGTTTAACAGAGTCCTTGGGAGTCTAAAATTTATGTCTAGTAGAGTCTTGTGCATGTGTGTGTAGCGCACCACACTTATGGGCAAGAGGCTATGAGATGTTTTAGGAAAAGTTTCCCTTCTTTTAGTATTCATGTCGTATGACTGAGCACGAGATCAAGTTAAAATCTTAGTCTAATCCTCTTCTTCCTTCCATTAATAGAATATGCCTCCCCAAAAGAACAACAAAAAAAGAATAGGAAACTAGTCAACACCTCAGCCCGTTCAGGTTGATCCCCTAGATGAGTATGTCTCCCATGCAGAATTTAGAGTTGCATTCACTACTCTAGAAAATTCTGTAGTAGCTCAAAATAAATGGCCAGCTACTGTTTGGGCCAACCTAATGGCCAATATTGTTGTAGCTAGGATTTGGGACTTTATCCGAATAAATCCTCCCCTATTCTCAGGATCTAAGTCTGAAGAGGATCCACAGGAGTTCCTCGATCATATTCAAAGAGTAATAGATATCATGGGAGTGACATTCAGTGAGAGTGCTGAGTTAGCTACCTATCAGCTACAAGATATAGCTCATACGTGGTTTAAGCAGTGGAAGGTAGACATGGGTACAGATGCAGGGCCCATAGAATGGGAAGAGTTTTCTATTATCTTTATAGATAGATTCTTTCCCTTAGAGCTAAGATAAGCCAAGGTATTAGAGTTTATCAATCTCAGGTAAGGAAACATGAGTGTAAAACAATATTCTCTTAAGTTTACTCAGTTAGCCAGGTATGCTCCCCATGTAGTAGCATACAATAGGTCTAGAATAAGCAATTTCGTGTTTGGGGTGTTAGAAAATGTGTTTAAGGAGTGCAGAAGTACAATGTTAATTAAGGAGATAGACATATCCAAGCCCATGGTCCATGCTTAGCAGATCGAAGAGGCTAAGAATAAGGAGAGAGAGAGAGAACAAGAGAGATAGAATAGGTAGCTTCAATTTCACCCAACCTAAGTCAGAAGGCAGTAACTGTTTACAATTTCATCAAAAATCTTTGGTTCCAGCTCCATCCGCAGCCAGTGCTCCAATGGTAACAAAGATAGGGCGCCAGGCTCTAAGTCTCAGGGTAGTGTCAGCAGTGCTCAAACAAATCCTCTTTGCCAAAAATGTGGCAGAAACCATCAGGGTATCTACAGAGCTGGCAGTTATATTTATTTTAGGTGTGGCAAGCCAGGACATAGGATCAGAGACTGTCCTTAGTCAGGTTCATAGGGTCAGTATAATCGTCCCCCAACTCAATCTGGTAGCCCGAATCAGTAGGGTGCCACTCCTAGTGCCACCAGTGGGCAACACTCAAATAGGTTTTATGCACTAAAGTACAAATAAGATTAGGAAAGTTCCCCTGATGTGGTCACTGGTACATTACATACCTTCCATTTATATGTTTATGCCTTATTAGATCTAAGATCTTCTCTATCTTTTGTAACTCCTTATATAGCAGTCAACTTTAAGGTCAAACCAGAAATCTTAACAGAACCTTTCTCAGTAATTACTCTAGTGGATCAGTTATTATAGCCTAATGGGTATACAGGAACTGTCCGGTTATGATATCTTAGAAAGTCACTTCAACAGACTTAGTAGAGTCAGAGATGATAGATTTTGACATTTTCTAAGCATGGATTCACTCAATTCATGCTATGCCTCAGTTGATTATAGAAATAGAATTGTTCATTTTCAGTTTACAAATAAACCAGTCCTAGAACGGAGGGGTAGTACCATGGTGCTTAAGGGTAAGTTGATTTCATACCTTAAAGCAAGAAAAATAATATCCAAGGGATATGTCTATCATCTCGTGCGATTCAAAGACTCTAGTTCAAAGACTCCTAGTCTTGAGTCAGTTCCAGTAGTAAATAAATTCTCAGATATGTTCCCCGAAGATCTTCCTGGAGTTCCTCCCGAAAGTGAAATTGACTTTGGCTATTATCAGGTGAAATAATCCATGCTCCCCAACTGTTTGTTAAAATACCTATGTGAAGTAAATAGTGGAATCATGACGTCATTATTTGGTCCCAATTAAGTACTAGTTTATGCCCTACAAGTGTTTGATAAAATGGCTCCATAAATGAATTATGAATAAGTGGACATTGTTATGATTTTCAAGATCATGTTATGCTTTACTTTCACGCTATCAAGTCTTGGGGGAATCTAATACCCAAAAATATAGATGTTTACCTTGAGATACAGTAGTTACAGAATAGTCTCAGTAAACTCTGTGAAACTCAGTAACAGTCTAGTTCAACTCAGTATAATCAGTTCAGTGTCTATTCAGTTGGGAGTAGATTCAGCACCGAGTGAACCCAAGGATAGGGTCTCACCTTCTAGAAGAGGGTGTGATCCTTAGAAGTAGTCCTTGTATTCTAGAACTACGTAGCCAGTGTAGGTTGAGACATCAACCTACCATTTGAGGGTTGATGAGGTGTTTCAACCTGCCAGTTGAGAGTACCACTATTCTTATTAGAGTACCTACTAGATGAGGGTAACTCTTTAGTTGTCTTTACCCGTGGCATGGTACTGACACCCTTCCAGCTGGTATTATAGGTTGGACCCTAAATCTATTTAAAAAAGGGGCATATTGGTTAGATGATTATTTTCTACAGTTTCAGTTTTAGTCACAGTATATAACTCAGTTCAGTTATACAGAATCAGGATGGTTAGATACAATCACTCATTTATCAGTAATTCAGTTATTAGAAATCTCATATATCAGTTACTCAGTTATCAAAACTCAGAACTCAGCTTTAGTAAAAGCTCATATACAATATACACGTATATGCACAGTATTCCACATATAGTATTTACAGTAGTTTCAGTTATTTATGTACTCTTACTCAGTTATTCTATATGATTTAGTCAGTTATAGTTCATGAATATGAACCCTTGCATTCAGCCTTACCTCATCTAGCTTACCTGTACATTTCATGTACTGACGTATAATCTTTCTTTGCGCTATGATGTCTTATATCATAGGTTCGAACGCTCAGGTTCCTGACTGTGCATAGACTGATTGAGATTCAGCCAGTAATGTCATATTTAGTAGTGAGTCCTCATCTATTAAGGATATTTTTTATTTTTGTATTTTATTAGTCAGAGTTAGTTTGGGGCTTGTCCCATCAACTCCACATTCAGACAGTTTAGTTAGAGGCTTTTCAACTATACTAGTTTAGACAGTGTTTAGTTTTTTAGATGTTATTATAGTTATGATTCTTTATCAGTATCCAGATTATGAACCTTATGGTATTTAAGCCTATTTTCTGCATTATTTTTGCATTATTATTTAGTGCTCACAGCAGGTACCAGTCATGGGTTAATTTGTGGTCCTTCGGGGTCGTAAGTACCTTGTGGCATTCGGGGTGCAGAATCGTGGCATTATAGAGTCCCCCATGTGCATATATATGAGATTATTCTATGTTTCATGTGGATAAATGCAATAGGGCTCGCCCAAGGGTGAGATCTGGGGCCCATATAGTCTTTGGGTACTATTATTTGATGGTTGAGCTACACAATCCATGCTAAAGTTTTGAAAAGCATGTTAACACTTGTTCCTTATCCCAGCATGTGATATATATATATATGTATTTGATAATGTACATTGTCTTTTGAGTGATTTAAACTATTGATCATATCATTATGTTATCTTTATCCCCGAGTTACATGCTAGTGTTCACCCCTCTAACCGTCTTTGGATGTTGTATTCCCACATAATATAGGAATTGGTCATACTTCTACTCCTCCTACTCAATGACTAGGTGATTCAGGGACAGTCATTGAATCAGACTGAAGTGGTGATCTTCCATACTTTGGAGGACTCTATTTTATGCTATGGATTTCTTTACGACTTTACTATTCCTTTGGTCTTGATTTTGGCTATGGTCGAGAGTATGTCCCAACTAGATATTCTTTGGTTTTGATTTGAGGCTTGGTCGGACTACTGTAGACATGAGCGGTGTCAGTATTGGTATTGGTATTGGCATTGATACTGTATCGACTGGTTTTGGTTATAGACTTATTTTAATGTCTTTAAATTGATATTCTCTTATCTTGTTATATGTTCAGAATTTTAGCCGACCTTGGGGCATGGTGTCTTTGGTTGACTAGGTGCAGGGGGTGATCTCTGTTCTATCCAGGACTTGAGATACCCGTTATGTTCAGATCTTAGTTCGGGTCGTGACCATCCCCCAACCTTTACAGGCTCTAAGGTTGAGGAGAATTTTTAGGGGGTTGTGGATGGTATGGAGAAGATTTTTAGAGTGATTCATGATACTGAATTTGAAGTTTTAGAGTTTGTTGCATATCAGCTAAAAGATATATCTTATTAGTGGTATAAGGAGTGGGAGCAGTTGAGGGGTGATAATGCAGAGCCAGCATTTTGGGATGAGTTTTCGGGTGCCTTTCTTGATCACTTCTTTTGGTAGGAGTTGAGGGAAGCTAAAGTTGAGGAGTTTGTTAATTTGAAGTAGGGTAAGATGAGCGTGAAGGAGTATGAACTAAAATTTTTAGCAGTTGGCCCGATATGCTCCTGAGTTGGTGTCTAGCAGAGATCCAAAATAAGGAAGTTTGCTTCTGGGTTATCCCATGACTTGGTATTAGAGTGTAAGGCTGTAATGCTAAACAATGATATGGATATCTCTAGACTTGTGGTTTATATGCAACAGGTAGACGATGAAAATAAGAAATAGGTAGATATTGGAGAGAGGCAAAATAAGTTTAGGTATTCATATCAAAGTAGGGATCAGTAGAATAGTGGGAGAACGAGTGGAATTATAAGTAAGGTAGAACAAAATCAACAGATACAACTATAACTCCCAAAACCTAGTGTCAATAGTATAAGAATGTATCTAGTACAACTCAAATCTAAAGTAAATACATAATATGTCCAAATACAAAACAAAACTCTGTCTTTGAAGTGAAAGTAAAGACATGTTCTATAAGAAAGGTAGTAGGATACATCCGAATGCCTGAAGGTTAACCACTATCTTGAAAGCACCAGTTCTCGCCCGAATCAACCAAGCTAGAGTGCACTCGAACTAGGACCTGCACTAAAAGGGCTTAGTAGGCATGCATACAATCTACTTGTACTCAGTAGGTATTATAGGACTACCGATCAAAGTAAAGAATAAAGTATACAAAATACATACTAAGGTTACGTCACCTGCAATAAGAAAATGTCCCACAATGGTATCCCACACCGCTTGCACTAAAAATTCTATTATATCACAAAATATAACAATAATACAACAAGTATAACACAAGTATACATGATATCACATGCAAGTATAAAATAGAGAAGAACATGTATATACAGGATGGTTAAGTATAAGTAACAAGATATAGAGCTAGTAGACATATAACAAGTTAGTACATAGCACACAACCTTGGAGTTTTGCACACAACTTTGAGTATTTCCAATATAAAGTATTTATATTATTTCCAGTGTTTCTAGTAATTCTAGTGTTTCTAGTGCAAAGCATATACATAACATAAGACACAAATCAAGTATACATTCATGACAATAAGTATATATAAAGCAATAAAACGTACAAGTGAGATAATGCGTATGATGAAATGAGAATGATGATGCAATGTTCACAGCTATTCAAATGAGTATTTCTAAAATCAATCCATATGATATATCTCCACAACAAACCACAATATTATAATTTCACAACCACGTGAGCCAACATCCACTCACTATTCCTATTATCCATGAATTTTCCACATAATCCATATGCCCACAAACTATGGATATATCATAATACAACAAAGAAACCACAATAAGCATTTCTAACAACAAATTACAATTTATTCATATGTATCTAGGCTATCAGCATCGCATAAGACCTCGCATGGTCTTCGATACCACATGGTAGCCCAGGTTCAACAATTATATCACATATACCCCCCCCCCACATGGGCACAATATATAGATAGTCATATTTCATGATTAGCTCCCACACTTAACATGCATTTGGGTATACAAATTAACTAGCCATCCCAGTCTGAAGAGTTAAACCATAACCTACCTCAAATGTCAGAGTCAATCTACAGCACTTTTACCACAAAGCCCTACTTCTCACGAATAGTCCCAAAATAAACTAAAACCAAGAAATATAGAATCTACGCATCAAAAACAAAGCTAAAGATACCCATGAGAAGAATTATTCAACTCATGACTGAGAGTTATTACCTGTGGTGTTTGCATTAAAGATCTGGTGGCACCATTTGTATGGGATTCATGTTGATATTTCTTTTGATCATAAGAGCCTGTAGTATGTGTTCACTCAGAAAGGGTTAAATTTCAGTCAAAGAAGGTGCTTGAGTTGGTCAAAGATTATGACATGAGCCTTCATTAACACTCAGGTAAAGCTGATGTAGTTGTTGATGCTATTAGCTGGTTGTCCATGGGTAGCTTATCCCATGTGGAGGAGGAGAAATGGGAATTAGTGAGGACATTCATACTTTGGCTAACCTTGGAGTTCATTTCGTGGACTTTAAGAATGGTGGTGTGTTTGTGCAAAAGGGGGCATTGTCATCTCTTGGTTTGAAAGTAAAAAAACAAAGAAAGTTTTGGATCCAATCTTAATGCAAATCACGAATGATGTAGGGAAAAAAAGGTGATAGTTTTCAAAATAGGGGTGATGGTATCTTGAGTACCAAGGGAGTTTGTACATTCCCGATGTTAATGGGTTGCGAGTTAGGATTTTTTCTGAGGCCCATGAGTCATGGTATATGGTTCAACCAGGTTCAACGAAAATGTGTCATGATCTCAAGAAGATTTACTGGTGGAATAATATAAAGCAGGATGTGGCCAATTTCATGGTTAAGTGTATGGTGAGTCAACAAGTGAAGGTTGAACACTTGAGGCTCAGTGGATTGTCTCAAGTGATTGAGTTGCCATTATGGAAGCGGAAAGTGAGCAATATGGATTCTTTTTATCGGTCTTCTGTGGTCTTGCCAATAGTTTGATTCTATTTGGGTCATCGTGGATAGGATGACTAAGTCTGCTCACTACTTTCCAGTGAGGACTAATTTCTCTTCTGAGGATTATGCAAAGTTACTCATTGAGAAGATAGTGGAAATTGCATGGTGCTCCAATTTCTAGCATTTTTTATCGTGGTACTCAATTCTCATCTCACTTTTGGAGGTCATTTCAGAGGGTTTTGAGGTCTAAGATGGCCCTAAGCACCATTTTCTACCCATAGACGGATGGGCAAGTAGAAAGGACAATTCAAATTTTGGAAGATATGCTTCAAGCTTGTGTATTTGACTATGGTGGTAGCTGGGTTAACCATTTTCCTCTCATTGAATTTGCTTATAACAACATTTATCATTCTAGTATTGGTATGGCTCCTTTTGAGGCCTTGTATGGTAGTATTTGTAGATCATCTATCAGGTGGCTTGAAGTTGGTGTGGCTTTGATATTTGGCCTGAATTTGGTTCACTAAGCAATGGAAAAGGTGAAGATGGTTCGGGATAGGCTTAAGACCGCCCAAAGTTGCCCAAAGTCCTATACAACTGTGAGGTGAAGAAAATAGGAATTTAAAGTGGAAGATTGAGTTTTCCTAAAGGTATCTCCCATGAAGGGAGTGATGTAGTTTGGAAAGAAAGGGAATCTTAGTCACCGATATATATGAGTATAAACATAGGGGATTACCATGTACCCCACAAGTATATGGTCACCATGACCAACCCTCATGTTGGCAAACATGAGTTTTCAGTTTCTATCAATTAGACTCACACCTTTACGATTACCTATCACAACCCACCATTATTGATAAATTAAAACCTTTAGCACATAACCAAACCACTAACTCCAAAGTTAATTACCAAGGCATTATGAAGTGGTATCGTCATACTGACTATAGCTTGCAAGCAATGTCATTAGCCAATACTGAGTGGATTCCCATGTAGCCCATCATATTTCCAATCAATCAAAACCTTGTCCACCAAGGCCTTTACAAATCATTTGATTTAATTAAACCATTTAGCATTCCATTACCATATTATGCAATGCAAGGTTTTCAATAAAAGTCAAACTATGTGACAAAAACATTCTCATTGGCATTTTAACAAACATATTGAGGGCATATAGTTTCCTAAACCAAAATCAAGAACCAGTTAATCATTTCCATGCAACGACATGTTCAAATCACAATTGCAACATAAAAACCACAAGTAAAACATGGGAAAATGCTATCCAACCAAGAACGACCAAAACCCCCAACATATATTTCAAAACCCAAAGCAATACCACAATATCCCATGAAAATAATTCATTAAAACATGCTTTTAGTTGAACAAAAAATAAGGGAGGAGTAACATGCCTTAGATACCAAAGAAGCCGGAGAGAAACCACCCTTGAGAGCCTTAATTGACCACCTTGAGGAAACCCTGGCCTCTTTTTTATCCAAGAGCTTGAGAGATATTTAAGAGTGTTTTGAGAGTGTTTGATTTGGGAATAGTAAGTTAATGAAGTCCCCAGAGTGTTTTAAGTCATGCGGTCAAAAGAAGTTAAGAGGGGAAATGTCCAGAATACCCATATCGTAAATTGTAAAAATTCCTACAAATGGGTATGGTTTGGACCCTTCACTCATACCCACATCATACGAGTGGTACTCTCTACTCGTATATTGATCAGAATGTTGGAAATCACATTCTGTCCAACTCACGCCTCATTAGCCTAAATCATACCCTACCATACCACCAATACCCTTAAACTGTACCCTAAGTAGAAAATACCTAGGTTAGACACTGGACAACATATGATTGAGACCCTACTTCTCGTACCATGGGCATACGACTCGTATGGAGTCATTTTGTACCAAGAATAGAACATGGCCAACATCACACTGGCCAACATACGACAAGGCTCCCTAGACCCCTACCCACACCAAACGACTAGTATGGGGAGTCATATGATCAATATAAGGCTCAAACCTAGGAAACTTTGCAAGGACAAGAACCCAGGGTATTTCAATTCTTCCCCACTTGGATCATCCATCCTCGAATGATAAAACAAGGTAGTACTAGCATGATTAAACCCCCAAACACCTCCTATGCTTACGTTTAACCAAGTTAGAAAACAAAGATACCAAAGAAGTCAATCTTTCATTTAACAAAGTGTGAAAACAAAGACGTTATGAAGAACACATACCTTCCACATGAATTTCCAGAGCAGAAAATAGGAACGGATACTTGGACTTTATATCCTCTTCAGCTTCCCATGTAGCCTCTTCAACTTTGTGGTTCCTCTATAGAACCTTTACCGAGGCCACATCTTTGGTCTGTAACTGACAAACCTGATGATCCAAGATCTCAATCGGGATCTTCTCATAAGATAGGAAATCCAAAATACCAATATCCTTGACAGGCATAATTTGCAATAGATCACCAATATACTTTCTTAACATAGTGACATAGAATATCGAGTGAATAGAGATAAAGCTAGAAGGCAACTCTAACTCATACGCAATATTGCCAACCCTCCTTAAGATCACATAAGGACCTACATATCAGAGACACCTTCAGTAACACCCTATAGCTGACCTTAAACTCCAAGTCCCTTTACCTCACATCCGCATAGGACTTTTGGCAACTCTGGGCAACCTTAAGCCTATCCCGAATCATCTTCACCTTTTCCATGGCTTGGTGAACCAAGTACAGGCCAAACATATCCACCTCACCTAACTCGAACCACCCAATAGTAGATCTACACCTCCTACCATACAATACTTTAAACGGAGCCATCCCAATGCTAGAGTGGTAGCTATAGTTGTATGCAAACTCTACTAGATGCAACTGCTCCACCCAACTACCACCATAGTTAATTACGCAAGCATAAAGAATATCCTCCAATATTTGAATAGTCCTTTCTGCTTGCCTATCCAACTAGGGGTGAAAAGCAGTACTCGGACTTACCTTGGTCCCCATCAAGACAGGATCTAACATCTATTTCTTCTTGATTTTTGTGCCAAAAGACGACCGATCCACTTCCTTTACCAATATACTACCATCCTCGAAGTCCAAGAGGCAAACTCCAAGGTTAGCCAAATGGTAAATGTCCTTCACCAACTCCCACTTCTCCTTATCCACATGAGATAGACTTCCCATGGATGACCTACTAAACGAATCAATAACTATATTATCTTTACCTGGATGGTAATGAAGACTCATGTCATAATTCTAAAGAAGCTTAAGCCATCTTCTTTGCCTAAGGTCAAGATCTTTCTGAGTAAACATATACTGCAGGATCTTATGATCCAAATATACATCCATATAGACCCCATACAAATAGTTACGCCAGATTTTCAATGTGAATACCAAAACCAACAGTTCCAAGTCATGAGTTGGATAGTTCCTCTCATGCACTTTTAACTGCCTAGAAGCATAAGTTATAACCTTTTATGTTGCATCTGAACGCAACCAAGTCCCACATGAGATGCATTACAGTAGACCACAAACCCATTAGTACCTTCTGGCAAAGTCAAGACCAGAGCCGAAGTGAGCTTATCCTTCATCTTTTTTAAACTCCCCTTACAAGCATCAGACCACAAGAACTTTTTGTTCTTCTGAGTAAATTTAGTCAATAGGGTAGCTATAGTAAAAAAACTTTCCACAAACCTCTTATAATAACCAACTAAACACAAGAAGCTCTGAATATCAGTTAGAGTTGTGGGTCTAGGCAACTTTCTAACTACTACAACTTTCTGTAGATCCACCATGATCCCTTCACTAGATATAGTATGACCCAGAAAATGATACCATTCAACCAAAATTCACATTTCAAAAATTTAGTATACAACTATTGTTCCTTCAAGGTCTGTAATACAATAGGAGAAGATTTGCATGATCCACCTCGCTCTTAGAATACACTAGAATATCATCTATGAAAACAATGATGAACAAGTACAAAAATTGATGGGAGACCCTATTCATCAAATCCATTAATATCGCTGGGGCATTGGTCAATCCAAAGGACATAACCAAAAACACAGTATGCCCATACCGTATTCAAAAGGGAATCTTAGGGATATCCTCCTCCCTAATCTTTAACTGATAATACTCGAATCGAATATTAATTTTAGAGAACTTAGGACCATGCAACTGATCAAACAAATCATCTATCCTTGGAAGAGGATACTTATTCCTTATCGTTACCTTGTTCAATTGTCGGTAATCAATGCACATCTGAAGGGAACCATCCTTCTTACGCACGAATAACATCGGTGCACTCCATGGGGACACACTAGGATAGATGAAACCCTTATCTAAAAGATCCTTAAGTTGCTCCTTAAGCTCCTTCAACTCAGCTGGATCCATTCTATATGGAGGAATAAAAATTGGATGAGTGTCCGAAATAAGAACAATCCCAAACTCAATCTCTTTATCAGGAGGAACACCAGAAATTTCATCACGGAAGACCTCAGGAAATTCATTCACCATCAGGGTAAAATGCAAAGAGGGACCATCCGAGTTAGAATCTTTAACCCGAACTAGATTATATAGACACCCCTTGGAGATTAATCCCTGAGCTCTAAGATAAGATATGAATTTCCCTTTAGGAGCTAGAGAACCACCCTTCCACTCAATAACCGGCTCATTTGAGAATTTAAAGACAACTATACTAGTCCAACAGGCTAGAGAATCATATTACAAGTACAACCAATCTATCCCAAATATGACATCAAAATCCACCATATCTAATTAAATTAGATCCACCACAGTTTATTTACTACCAGCAGATACCACACACTCCTCATAGAATCTTCTAGCAATCATAGAGTCATCTACTGCGGTAGAAATAGAAAAAAGGTCTGAAACACACTCTGGACCAAAACTAAAATACACAGCCATAAATGGGGTCACATTAGAAAAAGTGGACTTCGGATTAAGTAAACAGTACACATCATAGGAAAAGAGTTTCAACATACTAGTCATGACATGAAGTGATGCCTCAGACTCTTGTCGGTTAGTGAGAGCATATAGATGGTTCTGACCAGTGTCAAAACTAGATATTGCACCATTTAGTGTCATAGCTAATGATGAAGCAGCTGGAACCTTATTCGCCCCCAAATCAACCTTACCAATGGGATAATTTCTAAGTATATACCCAATATGATAACAGTTGAAGCACATGTCCCTCCCCTTATCACAGGAACCCCGATGCAATCTACCATAAAACCTGCAGGGAGGATATGATAGAGTTGACTGGGCACCACTGGCCTGAGATTAGGCACCTTGTTCCCTGAAGTTTTTTCCACCATGGAAACACCTATCACCCGATGTAATGCCCCAATTTTCTAGAACCAGAATGCTACACGGTGCTTATAATCTCGAAGGAGCACAAGCTTACCCTTATCTGGTACCTGTTGTAATAACTATATAAAAATATTGAATAATATGGAAAATTAGCAGAAAATATGCCATAAGGTTCAAAATATCTAAAATAATCAATACTGAAAACTGAATGCTAATACATCTGTCCAAAAAGCCTCCAACTATCTGAACTGTAGAGCTGATGGGACATGTCCCTAACTCACTCTATCTACTGGAAATAAACTGAATCTAATGCCATAATGAAATAAGGATCATCCTTGAATAAAGAGGACTCACTGCTACGTCTACTACTGCAGACTGAGTCTGGACTACTAAGGGTGCTCTAGATCTCGCGCATCTGAACCTATGGTATAAGACACCATAGCGTAAGAGAAAAGTATGAATTAGTACTTTAAGTGTACTGGTATGCTAGATGAGGTAAGGCTAAATACAAGGGCTTATGCATGAGCAGTTACTTATCTGAATAACATGAGAGTATTGAAGGAAGACATATGTATGAATGCACAAACCAAAACTAAAATCGCAGTAACACTGAATACAAACTCTGAATATAGGTTTCTGAATACTAACTTACTGATGACTGAGTCTACTAGTACTGATGTCTGAGTTTACTAATACTGAGAGACTGAATAACTGAGTCTATTGAGATTGATATCTAATCTTGCTGATGTTGATACTAATTTATTATATCTGAGATCAAGACTATATAACGGGTAACCTTTGAGTCTACTGATAATGAATATAATTTTCTTAATCTGAGATCAAGCCTATATATAATGGGTGATCTTTAAGTCTACTGATATTGAATATGATTGTCTAAATCTGAGATCAAGCCTATATAATGGGTGATCTCTGAGTCTACTGATATTGAATATAATTATCAAAATCTGAGATCAAGCCTATATAACGGGTAATCTATGAGAGGTAGTCAAGCCTAGTATAACAGGTAACTCATCAGCTGACTTCTATTACTGAGATTGAATCTAAAACTGAGACTGTGAGAGGTAGTCATCTAATCGACATGCCCCTTCTAGCTAGTTAGGGTCCAACCTGTACCCCAGTTGGAAGGGTGTCAGTACCGTGCCACGGGTAAAGACACTTCTCTCTTAACCAAGGATGTCATACCTAATATAATGGGTGAAAACTAGTTGGAGCCAAGCCTAATATAATGGGTGACTCCTAGGAGGTAGTCAATCCTAATATAACGGGTGACTCCTCATCGTACACTAGCTACACAGTTTTGGAGGTATAGGGATTGCTACTAACGACTCTACCTAAATAATGGGGAAGCTTCCATCCCTGCCCTCGCTCGGTGCTAAATCCTACTCCCAACTAAATAGATACTGAACTAATTCTTAGACTATACTAGACTGAGCTGAATCTATTATTGTTCATATTTCTTTACTAATCTAACTAAATTCACTTGGTTCCATTGACTGACAGAATACTACTAAGGTCTGAACTGAATATTTAATACTACTAAGCTCTGAGCTGAGTACTGAACTGAAGCTAGAATGCTAATGATACTTGGATTACTAATATTTCTTAAGTTCTGTAGTTGTCTGAGAGTACTAAATTTTGTAACTGCCTGAGTTTTAATAATCATGACTTGACTAAGATTATCGTGAAAACTGATACGGGCTCTAGACTTGTAGCTAAATTTTTGGGTATAATTACCCCCAAGACTCGATAACATATAAGTAAAACATAACCATCTTAAATAATCATGACCATGGACTTTCATTCACCATTACAATCATTAAAGCATCTCTTCAAGCACTTGGAAATCATAAGCATGTAATAGTATAGGGAGACATGCTACTGGCTCATGCTCCATTTAACAAGGTCTTACATTAGACATTTTACATGCATTGAAGAGCAAATAATTAGGGAATTTCATGCTAATATTTATCAATTCATTCACTAAGGCTTTTCAACAAACACTTGGCATGCATGAACTTACACACAATTTGGGGGTTTCTAGTCAACATGCTATAATGGCTCTAATTCCTGCACATAAGTATTTTATTAAATATATGGGGAGAATGCATTGCTTATACCACAGATTCTATACTTAATCATCATGAATACATCAATATCATGCAACTTGAAGAGGGTTTATCATAAACATCATACAATTCATCACATAATAGAATCAACTCTTAAAATTGGTAGTCTAAATCATGAATTAAAACTCAATAATAACATGAACTTCAATTTCAATTCACATGAATCATGAAAACTCATAAATATAAGATCTTCGAATTTAGAAAAGGATTCTTGAACTTCTTGGGTGGAAGGAACCCAAGAATCAACATCTAACATACCTTGTTATATGATTCTCAGAACATTTATGGAGGAATCTTGATGACTTAGGTCTTGGATTAGAAACCCTAATTCTTCAAGAAAATTAAGAGAAATCAACAATATTTGAGTATAAATATGCTGAATCTCATGTTAAAGAGTATATATAAGGGTTGAGAAAAGACCCTTTTTGTCCTTGGAATTAAAATCCGGAACTGGAAAAATCCCGATTTTACGTGCTAGCATGCCGCCCCATAATTGCGCCAGCTTACTAAAAATTGGACAATTGGGAAACTGAGCCTTGGTACGACATGGTGGAAATCGTGTTGCCACTTTGATTACAAACTAGAAAGACTCCACGACGCGGTGGAATCACAGAGACTCACTGGAATTTGACAATTGTCATTTTGACTGGCTCTGCAACGTGCTAAAGTGCCAGGTGGCACACTGTCTCACTAAAATGGCTCCAACTCTTCACCGAGTGTTGGATTTGGGTGAATTTGGTATCAACGGAAAGCTTATTCAATTCTCTACATGAAAAAAACTCGATATTAGGGAAATTCTACATGGTTTAAAATATTTCCCACTTTGGAAGTCACTTCTCGATCTTTTAAGGTTGGAATTACACTTCACTTGACATGTTCTAAGGCTCAGACTATGAGAGAACTTTGTGGGGTCTTACACCCGACTACTTTGGGTAGGGAGCACTAGCCATCGAGTAAGACCCAGAATCACTCGACTTATTCTTAGACCACTTCCTAACATCCTTGCCACTCTGCTACTGACCACCACCCTGCTCAAAGAACATAAACTTCTTGCCCTGCCTCTTCCTTAATTCAACCTACTTCTTCTTTTCTTCATCTACCTATTGCATGTAAACAACCAACCTAGAGATATCCATGTCCTTGATCAATAAGGCAGCTTTACTCTCTAAAATCAACTCTCTGGACAACCCACAAGTGAACTTCCTCATTTTAACCCTCATGCTAGAAACCATATGAAGCTTACCGAGACAACTAGTAAAACTTTAAGGCATACTCCTTGACTGATATCTTACCCTGCTTCAAATTAACAAAATTTTCTACTTTCACTTCCCTCAACTCCTAAGAAAAGAAGCGGTCCAGAAAAGCATTAGAAAAATCTTCCCATAGAGATGACTCAATAAAGTCACCCCTTGCTTGATCCCATTCCTCATACCATTGGTACGCTATATCCTTCTGCTGATAGGTGGCAAACTCCACACCATCCATATTCGTCGTATGTATAACATGAAAGATCCTTTCTATCTAATCTAGAGAATCTTAAGATCCTCCTCAACCATAACACCAGTAAAGGTCGGAGGGTCCAACCTTATGAACTAGCCAACCCTTATAGCCTCAGAAAATGAAGGAACAGGAATGCGACGCTCAGACTGAGTATCTACCAACTATGCCAACATATGAATAGACTGGTAAAACTCATCATTTGTCACTTGAGCCTAAGGAGTTTGATATAGACTAGAGGGAATTAATGAAACTCCATGAGGACAATCAGGAACTAGACCCCTAGACCGGGTATGGAACCCATGAGTAGAGTGTGTCCCATGGACATTGTCCCCAGTTGGGATAGAGGAGTTTTCATGAACTTTAAATCATTGAGTCATGAGAAAAAAAAAGTAAACAAATGGGAATTAGAAAAGAATTCAAGACTTAGACTCTACAGCTTGAAATCAGAACACAAGAAAGAAAAACATTCCTAGATGCCTTGTTGCCTCTCCCTTATTAGTGTGGTGCACTACACACCCTTAAAGGAACTCTACTCAACATGGCTTTGTGAACTCCCAACTGACCATGAACCTAGGGCTGTAATACCAATCTAACATGACCCAAACCAGGTCCTAGTCATATCGGGTGCCTCAAGTCCAACCGAGATCGGAGACCACCCCCAATACCCAACCATAATCGGCCTGTACCCTATGTCGGATGAATTTTGAACATATAATAAGATAAAAAAATTAATAAAATCCATAACCACAACCAACCAACAATATAATCAAATATCGAACCAGTGTCATCCCCAGTACTAATACCAATGCTAAGGCTGACACCAATACCAACACCTTCAATGCCCATAGTAGTCACACAACCTCTAACCAAAAACAAAAAATATCCGGTCGGCATACCCCCGACCATAGCCAAATCCAAAGTCCAAGAAATAACCAAAAGTATGAAATGATATCTATAGCATAAAATGGAGTCTTTCAGAGTATGGAAGCTCACCACTTCAGTTCCACACAAATTTCTCCCGAATCCAAGATCACTGAGAAAGAGGAGTAGTATGTCTGGTTCTTGTATTGCACGGGGATATAGCGTCCAAAAATGGGTTAGCAAGAGAACGCTAGCATGTACTCAATAATAAGGATAAACTAATGCCATTACTTAAAACCAAAGTAAAAAACCATATGCAATCACATACATATATACATATATACCATGCCAGGAAAGCGAACCGGGTTTAGTATGTATTTAAATCTTTAACCTGGTATGTGTAGCTTGACCATCAAAAAACCATCAGGGTTATATGGATCCAGTGTTACCCCCTGAACGAGCCCCAGTATCTATAGCTGCATGAACCAGAGTACCATAGGGGTAGGGGATTCCCGTGTACCTTTCGTCCTCCATGATACATATATACGAGTATAAAATTAGGGGATTATCATGTACCCTACAAGTATATGGTCACTATGATCAACCCTCATGTCAATAAATATGAGTTTCCAGTGTTCTTCCATTAGATTCACACCTTCATGGTTAGCTATCACAACCCGTCATTATTGCCAAATTAAAACTTTAGCACATAACCAAACCACCAACTCCAGAGTTAATTACCAAGGCATTATGAAGCGGTATCGTCATATCGACTATAGCTTACAAACAATGCCATTAGCCAATACTTAGGGGAGACCCATGACCCCCATCGAATTTCCAATCAATCAAAACTATGGCCACCAAGTCCTTTCCAAATCATTTAATTCAATTAAATCATTTAGGGTTCTATCAGATTATACAATGCAAGGTTTTCAATAAAAGTCAAACTATGTGACAAAAATAATCTCATTGGAATTTTAACAAACATGTTGAGAACGTATAGTTTCCAAAACCAAAACCAAGAACCAATTAACCATTCCCATGAAACCACATGTTCAAATCATAATTAAAACATGAAAACCATAAGTAAAACATGGGAAATTGCTATCCAACAAAGAATAACCAAACCCCCAAACATATATTTAAAAATCTAAAATAATGCCATGAAAATCATTCATTAAAATATGTTTTTAGTTGAACTAACAATGAGTGAGGAGTAACATGCCTTAGATACCAAAGAAGATGGAGAGAAACCGCCCTTGAGATCCTTAATTGACCACTTTGAGAAAACCCTAACCTCTTTTTTAACCAAGAGATTGAGAGAAATTTAAGAGTGTTTGATTTGGGAACAGTAGGTTAATAAAGTCTCAAAAGTATTTTAAGTCGTGGGGTCAAAAGAAGTTAAGAGGGAAAATATCCAAAATGCCCCCAATATAAATTGTAAAAATTCCCACGGTGGGTACAGTTTGGACCCTTCACTCGTACCCATATCATACAAGTAGTACCCTTAACTCGTATGTTGATCAGAATGTTGGACATCACATTTCGTCCAACTCATGACTCATTAGCCTAAATCATACCCTAGCATACAACCAGTACCTTCAAATTATACCCTAAGTAGAAAATACATGGGTTAGACACTGGACAACATACAACTTGAATCCTACTTCTTGTACCATACACATATAATTCGTATGGAGTCTTTTCGTACCAAGAACAGAACATGGACATCATCACACTGGAAAATATATGACTAGGGTCCCTAGACCCATATCCACTCCATACAACTATTATGGGGAGTCATATAATCTACAAAAGGTTCAAACCCAAGAAATATTTCAAGGACCAAAATTGGGTATTTTAGGTCGGCTCTTAAACAAAGGACAACCACTCATCTAACTAAACCAACTCCCAATAAATGACATGATACTCATTATAAATATAGAAAAAAAGCATAGAAATATGAAAAACTCAATGAAAACCTGATAGATATGGAGGTAAAGCTAACTCATAGGCTATATCACTAATAGTCCAAAGAATCTTATATGAACCAATGTACCTGAGGATAAGGTTTCCCATATTTTAAAACCTCATCAAATCTTTAATTGGTGAAACTCAAAGAAAAACATGATCACCAGCACTAAATCTCAAGGCATGAAGTTTACGACAGCATACTCTGAGTTGCTCTAAGTTTATCCTTAATGATTCATACTCTGTCTAAAGACTCACAAAGAAAGTCTGCACCTTAAGGTTTCATCTCTAAAATATCAAACCAACCCATTCGCGAACAACAACGCCTATCATACAATACCTCAAAAGGAGCAAGTAGACATATAACAACTCAATATATAAATTTACTCCCAACATCAATGCAATAAAGAAAATGCATTTTGTTAGATGATAATGATGTTATGATAGTTATAATAATGATGATGAACGGGGTTAGAACACAGCCTTGAGGTTAGCACATGGCCTTGGCACACAGCCTTAAGTTTGGCATATAACATTAGGTTTGGCACGTAGCCTTGAGTTTCCTTGGGATTTGGCACATAGCCTCGAGTATTTACAATATTTAATATTTTTAGTATTTCTAGTGTTTCTCGTACTTTTAGTATTTCCAGTAATTCTAGTGTTTTCAGTGAAAAGCACATACATAACATAAGACACAAATCAAGTATACATTCATGACAACAAGTAAATATAAAGCAATAAAAGAAAAAATGAAATGATATGTATGATGACATAAGAATGATAATACAATATTCACAACCATTAAAAATGAGTATTTCCACAATCAATAAATATGTTATATATTTAGTGGAGAAAAGATGACTTTTTGCAGTTTTACCAATTCAAATGCTTTCGAAAAAGTTTTCAAATTCAATTTTTTTAAAATAGAGTCACCACTTAATTTATTTAGGAAAATCAAGAAAAACCTTTGAAAAATACTTAAAGGTTGAAACAAAAAAATCCTTTAAGTATAGAAATTCCGAGTAAGTGATTTCTATTAATACTCTTGGAAGGTTGTTAAGGCACCAAGAGTATCCGCTAACTTGCAGTTATCCAAGCTATTTGAAATCAACTTTTTGACTAACTTTGAAAAGGGATTTGATTTTATTTAGAGAAAAAATTATTAGGGAAAAATTTAGTTTTGGAATTCGTGCAAAACAATTTTTTTGATGACTTAGTAGGGAATTTAATTAAGCTTAAAGAGATAGTAGAAAATATACATAACAAGGGGAAAGAGAGAAAATATAAGACTTAGTTCATTAGGCTCAACTCATAAACTCTATCCTAAACTAATTTGGGCTTTTGGCCGACGTACACCTGTACTAATCTAATCATTTGGGCTTCTGGCTTATTTGCACTTGTCCTAATCTAATCATTTGGGCTTTTGGCCCATAACCTATCCTAAATTATTCTTTTGAACCTTTGAGGCCCACATCAGTTTTCCCTGTATTAAATTACAACTTTGGCTTTGAGCCCTAAACGAATAAATGAATGAATAAATAAATAAATCAAAATACAATAAATAAATCAAGACTTTTCGACTCTCCTAGAGACTTCATTAATGGGTTTTGCCTCATTTCTTCTTCTTCCATCTTCTTTTATCGATACGCCATACGATAGACTTTTTGGATTCAAACTAACTCGAAGAAGAATGGACCACGATGGCCCATCATGAAAATATGGAAGAAAGGAGTCCACTTGGGCTTTTTCAAAGCAGTAAAATGGAACTCGTACTATCGTCAAAAGCTTGACCACCATCGAGAACTCGAAATCAAACCAACTAAACTTTAACCAAGAGAACTTATAATGGAAATTCTCTTGCTCAAATAATTATCAAGTCTTTATTCTCAAAAGTCTTTTTTCAACCTTCTAAGTCTTGGCCAATTTTATCTCAAAATGAGCTTTATATAGAAAACAAATTTAAGGCCAAATCCTACTCCCATCGATGTGGGAGAAAGGGGAAAATGAGGGTAATTTAGGATTTTCAAAGGTGAATTTTTTGGATTTCTTTAGGAGGATAGGGTTGTAACCTCATTCTTGTATTAAATTTTGATTTTTTGAAGAAATTTGGATGGTTTCAACCAATAGAAATTAGGGAAAAGGAATAATCCCCAAGAACCAATAGAATTTTCATAAATGTGTACAAATTCATACCATTTTCCCCTAAATTCATGGATTTTGAACGTTGGACGGGCCAACTAAGCAATTTCCAGAAGTTTCTCGATTTTTCCTTGTAGAAATCTACATGGGAGACCATGTTACGTATACAAGAGACAGGTTGATGCCGAATTAGAGCTGGGTGGATGCGTTGTTGGAGAGATTATCTTAGATGTTGCAGTTGTCCATTGTTGTTTAGGGTTATACGTGTTATTTTTACTTAAGTTGTTGTCATTGTCTAGTTGAAGAGAAAAGGAAAGAGAGTTGGGTTGTTATAGGTCGAGTCTGGTGAAATAGGCTAATATTAATTATTGTTTTGGGCTGGCACATGTTGGGCTGCTGGATGGAAAATGGGTTGGTTGAATTTTGTTGGGTAGATTAGGAATTAGGGATTTAGGGACTAAGATTATTTAGGCCATTTATTAAACAGCCAAAATATAAAATTTAGACAGTTGTATTAAACTTTAGCCTAATTAATATTCAGTTGACCAATTGCATTGCAATTATGGTCGATTTGATTTCAATTAATATGTAATTTAATAAATTGACCAAATTAAAGTAGCATTTGGAATAAATTAACAATCAATTCACTCCCGAGCTTCTTTATTTAATAAAATCAAACAAATATTTTTTAAATAAATTATATTTAAATAAAGATTTTAACCATTTGAATCAATTTTCAAGATAACCCTTGATTAAAAAATTTTTTTCATAAAAGAATTATTTAGAAAAATTATATGACTTCATATATGCAAATACAAAAATATATAATTGTTACTTAAAATGACCAAAACTATCGAGATAAATACTTTGAAAAGTTTTTTTATCTAGATAAAATAAATGTTATGAT
This sequence comes from Capsicum annuum, assembly GCF_002878395.1. Lineage (NCBI taxonomy): Eukaryota > Viridiplantae > Streptophyta > Magnoliopsida > Solanales > Solanaceae > Capsicum > Capsicum annuum. The sequence goes on from NC_061121.1 coordinate 211,729,121, forward strand.
TTTATTTAAAATTGATGACTTAGAATTAACTTATTTGTGGAGAAAAAAAATTAGGTGTCAACAACTGTTCCCTCCCTTTGGGTAGGGTGGGTGCAAGTAACCTTGGCAAAGGGAGTTTGGCGCTCTTAATTTTTGTCTGACCACAAATTCATTTCTGAAAGAGGTTGGCTTTTGCATGAATTTCATGGAGCTATGGTTGGACCCTACAATTGGGTTTCCTACAAATCTCAAGTTGCATGAGAATCCAGCTACTTGTAGTCCATAAAGCATGATTCTTAAGCGCAATTTTTAAAGAATTCACGATCTATCCTAATTTTTGAATTTTGGTGAAATCAAAAAGCTGAGAAATAAAAAGATTGGGGGGGATTGGAATGCAGTTAGGTTTTCAACATAGATCCCAGTCTGCATATCCTTGAGACTTTGGGAATCAAACTGTTTGTAGTTCAACTCAATCAATATAAATGATAATCTTTTATTTTAGATGATCTTTGGCTCGGGGTGAGCAACAAGTTGTTTGTATCATAATAAAGAGGCTTGTAACATCTTATTCATAGATGTGGATCTCTTTACATCCATAGGTAAGAATCTATCCAAACATAATTTCCAAAACTCTAGATGTGTTGTCACTTGAATTTGAAGAAAACAGAGAGTTCCCTCTGGTATGAATTTAGAAATATCCAAAAAGTAAAATTGAAGCCTAAATATCCCAAAATACCCACATGACTTCGAATAGGGGTGCGGTTTGATGGTGGTGGCAATCATCCTTTAGCTTGTGTCCAAAGAGTTTGATGTCCCTCTCTAGACTATGTCCCGATTTGCTGCTAAGAAAAATTTCCACATTGTGTTGAGTCCTTTTTTGAAGTTGTCCATACCTATGGTTTTGATTCTAGATTTTCATCCTCTCAGATGCTCTCAACAATATCTTCAAACAAAAATTGTTAGTAATAAACATAATTCATGAAAGAGGTAATAGTTTTTTATCATATCTCCACGTGAGTTGTTATTTGAAAAGTGAAGTCGTCCCCTTATGTACCTGTTTGGAGGGTAATAACTTACAATAATAAACAAAATAACCATCTTGGATGTCGAATAAAATAGCTCTTTTGTTGACTGAATATATCTTCAAAATGGGGTGGCCCTCTTGGACACCAATGACACTTTGTGTAGAACGGTCCCTACAACCACTTTAATCCTATGCTAATGCAATAAATCTTTTGGTCAGCTATAATTCTTGTTGCATGTGTAATGATAACCTTTTCGTCAATTAACAATGATTCTTTGCATGTGACCTAGGGTATGTCTTTCTCATTTTCTATATCGATACGACTTATAGATATCCCTTGAATTATCAATATTTGGATAGTCATATGCATCATTTGATGTTAGATATGAGGTGAGTTACAGATATCCATTGAGTTGCTAGATTTTTAGATAATCCTGCATATTATTCAACCTTGGATAAGAGATGACTTAAAAATATCCCTCTAATCACTAGCTCTTATGTATTCCCACACATTATCCAACCTTGGATATAGTGTGACTTATAGATATCTCTCAAATTTTTGGTCTTTGGGTAATCTTTCACATAATCGATCTTGGATATGACGTGGCTTATAGAGAATCCTTGGACCTATTAATTTAGTAATCTTGAATATTCTCTAGTAAAAATTTAGTTGTGACTTATGGATAACCTTCAGACTATTGATTTTTGGGTAATCTTGCACACTATTCAGTTAGGATTTTGTTACGGATTATAGATGACCTATGGACTATCAACTAATAGGTAATCTTGCACACTATCCTATCTCAAATAACGTGACATATAGATAACCCTCGGATTATCAATTCAGACCAAAACTTAAAGATGTCCCTTTGAATCATGTACTTTCAACTTGATATGTTAATGCATGCAAATTCATAAAATGCTGAAATTCCTCATCGCAGGGCTACCTCGCCTTTTGCATGGTCAGCATATATAAAATACTGAGATATCCTCGAAGCCAGATCATATTATCTTCGCGTAGTAAATGGATATTAGTGCTCTATAGTATCTTCTAAGGATAGACCTTATCATCTTGCATGGTGAGCAATTATGGAGGCTTAGTTGATAGTATAATGGCCTTCTTGGCAATGAAATAAAATAGCCCTCTCGGCAATAGCATGAAATGACCCTCTTGATGTGGACCTCTTAGCAATGGAATGAAATAGCGCATGAAATGACCCTCTTTAAAATAGTGCGACATGGACCTCCTGGCAATAAAATGATATGAAGTATCCCTTTTAGCATGTCCCTCTTGGTAAAGAATGAAAAGGAACTTTTGACAAATTGAAAATAGATTCACCTCAGTCTGTTTATCTGCGTTTTTGATTTTTTCATGTACCTATACTCAAAGTAGACAGTTACTAGACATAATGTCGCTCTCACTGGCGACCACAGTCAAGCTTTATGATAGTTTAATGAAGAATACTCAGCATTGTCATTTGAGTGACTTAGTCCATTATTAATCTTCTCTTTTTAAAGCAATATTTAGATAGCAGATCCACTCGATGCAAGTAAATGGATAAAATCCTTTTATGGGGATTACTCAAATATTATTTACCTCGCTTCAAGATGAATTTTGAGGATGACTTTCTACTCTTCCTCCTATTAAGTGATCCTTTTAATTGTCCTTATAGGGCTGACTTCTTTGAACATACCTGAACTAACAGTAAATATCTAATATACACAGAATCATTTTTTCTAGCAACTATTTTTGAGAAAAGTTCCAAATAAAATATTAATAAGGAGAATCAGACGCCTTTGTTTGTCTTCTATGATCCAATGAAATGAGATAGATAATTCAAAAGGTTCATTAAACCTGTCTTTGGAGCTACCAAAAATATCTTTTTAAGCATTATATGCTTTGGTGCAGTTCCTAATTCGCTTGGGGGTTTATTTTGAAGAAGATCGTCATTTTGGAATTGATCCCTACATCCATAGAAAAAAATCATTAGTTTTGAGTGAAACTACTCCGTGTTGACCTCCTTCAATTTTTGAGTTGCTGGGTGCTCTTTCATGTTTGGAATTCCACCCTAACTCCCCATTTCAATAGATGTCTAGGCTAGATTAAGTAAAAAGATATGTGTAGTTTTTAAAAAATTAATCTTGATTTTGAAAACCTAGTTTCAAAACTCGTGCAAAAGTATTTAGAAAAATCTCTAGCAGTCATGTCATGTACTAGATAAATCGATATCTTCCTCTTGAGGCTCGACTATATCCAACATTTGATGGAGGATTTCCAAACACTCATTATTTTTGCTGAGTAGTTCTACAAAATGTTTTGTCATAGTTGGAGATTTAGTCTATCTAGACTTTGTCGCAGCTAGCAATTTCTAAAACTTGACTTTGACATCTGGTGTTGGGGAACTTGAAATATACTCCATCATATTAGCAGAAATTTTGAGGACCTCCTCAAAAAATTTTCCCTAGTTTAATATGGCTGAGATAATCTTGGGTTGAGAGGTTCTGAAGTTTTCTCTGGTCTTCATTCTCATTGTTGGATGATGATCTTTTTCTTTATAATTTTTTAGATTCCTTCTCAAAAATTTTGCCCCAGTTTCCATTTCCTGGCGTAGTATGACCGAATTGTTTGGGAACCTACGTATCCTGTTAAAGCAAAAATCAGGTCAAATGTAGTTCAAGACTATACTAGGAATATATAAAAATCTAATGGGTTGACCAAAGCCGACATAAGCCACCTATGTATCTCATTCTTAAGAATTTAGGTCATCATGTAGTTCATACATAAAAGAGAAAAGGTAAATTCTTCTAAGGGGTTGACTGAAGTTGACATAAGCTGAGTGCGTATCTCATTATTGGGAATTCAGATCAAACGCAGTTTGTACTATGCTAGGGATATATAGAAAAATATAATAGGTTGACCAAAGATGACATAGGCCGCCCACATATCCTATTATTAAGAATTTAGATCATCACGTAGTTCATACATGAAAGAGAAGCATAAATTCTCCTAAAGAGTTGACCAAAGCCGACATAGGCCACCTACATATCCCGTCCTTGGAAATTCAGGTCAAACATAGTTCGTACATAAAAGAAAAGGGATTCTAGGCAATCAGAAATCATAAAAACAATCAGCTTCACAAAAGTGCAATTACAAACAACAGAGAAAACAAAAGCAAAAACATTCATCAAATGTAGTATCTCTTTACCGCATTGATATTGATTGGTTTGGTCCACTCTTGATGATCTATCTCAATAGGATCAGGGCTCCCCAAGATTGTACCTTTTGAACTATATACGACCCTTGCTAATTTGTAGATAACTTTCCTTTGTACTCTTCTTAATAAGGAAATATGCATTTGAGAACCAATTGGCCAACTTCAAATATTAGAACTCTTGCATTCTTATTGAAGGCACAGACCATTCTATGTTGGAACAACTGGCCATGACACACGGAAACTATTCTCTTCTCATCAATCAACATGAGTTTTTCATAGGAAGCATGATCCCATTCTTCGTTACTTAATCTATCTTCTTGAATAATTCTTACAGAAGGTATTTCAACCTTGGCAGATATCATGGTTTCATTTTCGTAAACTAGTAAATAAGTAGTTTCCCCAATTGAGATTTGAACTATTATGTGACACCCTAGTAAAGCATAAGGCAATATATCATGCCATGATCTATCATTTTCAACCATTTTCCTCAAGATCTTTTTGATTTTTTTATGGCGGCTTCCACAACTCCATTCATTTGTGGACAATATGTTATCAAGTTACAATGAACAATCTTGAATTGATCACAAATCTCATTCATCAAGTGACTATTCAAGTTAGCCCTACTATCAATAATAATTGATTTTGGCACTCCATATCGGCAAATCAGGTTATTCTTGACAAAATCTGCAACTACCTTTTTGGTCACGACTCTATATGAAGCAGCTTCCACCCACTTAGTAAAGCAACCAATAGCAACTTAAATGAATCTATGCTTATTTGATGTTGGTAGATCTATTGGTCTGATAATACCCATACCCCAAGCTATAAAAGTCCAAGGTAAACTCATCAGATAAAACTTATATGGAGGAATCTGAATCAAATCTCCGTGTATCAGGCATTTTGGGCACTTTGTACATACTTGCTACAATCATTTTCCATAGTCATCCTAAAGTAACCAATTCTTAGAATCTTTCTAGTAAGGGTAAATATATTCATATGAGGCCCGCAGACTCTAGCATGTACTTTTTTCATTAGTTTCATGGCTTATGTGGCATCAACATATCTTAGAAATCATAAGTCTAGAGTCCTCCTAAAAATAATTTCCACTCTTGGAAAATAATTCTTTGCCAAACATCGGATTGTCTTTTTCTAATTGTTGATGGCTACATTAGGATATGTTCTAGATTCTAAATACCTTTTAATATCAAAGTACCATGGCTTTCTATCGACTTCCTCTTCAACATGCACACAATATGTGGATTGTTCGTTCAATCTTATTTCCTAAAGATTTTTATAACTCTGATCTAGGTGTTGAATCATAGAGGATATAGTATCCAAAGCATCAATAAACTCATTCTGTATCCTCAGGATGTGTCAAATCAAATTTCTTACATTTTTCACATAATTATTGTACTAGTTCTACGTAAGGGGTAATCTTGGAGTTCTTCATGGCCCATTCTCCCCGTACTTAGTGAATTATCAAATGTGAATCTCCAATGACTAGCAATTCTCAAACACCCATACTAAGCGCTAACTTGAGGCCTAAGATGCAAACCTCATATTCAGCCATGTCATTAGTGCACAAGAAGCATAATTTAGTGGTTGCTAGATAGTGTTGGCCTATTTTTTATACCAAAACTCTCTAATTCCTGAGCCCCTAAAGTTGACCGTTCCAGCGAAAGACATTCTCCATTCGAGGTATGTTTCTGCAATGTCTTCTCCAATGAATAAAACCTTCTCATCTCGGAAGTAAGTTTGAAGTGGCTCATATTCATCATCAATCAAATTCTTAGATAAATGGTCTACTAAGGCTTGCCCCATGATTGCCTTTTAAGTCACATACACGATGTTAAACTCACTCAATAATATTTTCCATTTGACTAACTTTCCCTGGGCATGACTTTCTGAAATATACTCAAATAGATCCATTCTAGAAATGAGATATGTTTTTTATGAGGATAGATAATGCCTCAGCTTTTGTTGAACCTAGGTCAAAGCACAAGATGTCCTTTATATAAGAATGTAGTAAGCTTTGTATGGTGTGAACTTTTTACTCAAGTAGTAGATTGCTATCTCTTTCTTATTGGTCTCATTGTATTTCCCAAGGACACATCCAAAATCCTTTTTTAAGACTAACAGGTAAAGCAACAATGGACTTCCTTTCCTTGGTGGAACCAAAATTGGCGAAGCAAGCAGATAGTTCTTGATTCTGTCAAAAGCCTTCTAACATTCTTCTTTCCACTCGTTCAATGCATCTTTCTTTAACATCTTGAGAATTGGTTCGCATATGATTGTTGATTGGGAAATGAATCTACTAATGTAATTCAAATAACCCAAAAAACTCATAACTTCTTTCTTGGTCCTCAGCGGTGGTTCCTAAATTGTCTTAATCTTTGATGGGTTGAGCTCAATGCCCCTTTTACTGACTATGAAACCTAGTAAATTTTAAGATGGCACACCAAAAGCATACTTAGCAGGGTTCAACTTCAAGTTGTGCTTTCTTAGTCGGTTGAAGAACTTTTCCAGGTATGTCAGATGATTTGAACTCTTTCTAGATTTAATGATTACACCATTCATGTACACCTCAATTTCTCAATGAATCATATCATGAAATATCATAGTTATATCCCTTATGTATATCACACCAGTATTTTTGAGAGAAAACAACATTATCCTATAGTGATAAATGATATGCTACAGAAATATAGCACTTTTGATGCTTAAAACGATAAAAATATGCAAGTTTCTTAGGTTGATTTGTTAGATATGATGTGTTTTGGGTCTTTTTTGTAGGAAACTAGGTTTTGGATGCTATGTTAGTGAAAAGTTGAAAAATAGAGTTTTTGGCTACTTACTTGACCAATTTTGGGTATTCATGACACTTTTCGAATGTACGTGACCAAAGCATGTGATAAAAGTAGAAGATTTAAACTTTGGTTGCAAGTATTGAAAGGCCTGGCACTTACTTATGTCAACATATAGGCCACATGTAGGACATGTAGTCTGTATGAGACTATGGTAAGTACTATAATTGAAGATCCAGAGAGTGAAAGAGCTGAAAAAGAACTTCTGATACTTACCTATGTCAACATATGGACCGCATGTGCGTAGAGTAAGTGTAAGAAGTCAAAAATCCCAAGAGAAGAAGGTGTAGAAAATTTTTTTAGCACTTATATGTGTCTAGATATGTCAGGGTTAAGCTGCATGTGGCACATGCTCCAAAGACCAGGCTGCATGTAGACACGGGTAAGTGGCCATCGGCCCTTTTTTGTGCTTTTTCATTTAGAATTTAATTTTAGGATTTCCTCATAAGTATCATTTATGTATTTTTAGTAGTAGTTATGTACTTTTGATACTTACAAACATATTTTGATTCCAAGATTCGATTTTAGTCTTGGAATTCTCTTGTATTGACTTCGCTTGCTTAATTCAGATAAAGTTTTGGGTTTTTAGTTGTGATTATTGTGGTTTAATCTTATGCTATCAATCATGAATATTGTTGATTCTTTCACAAGAATGAGCGACTAAAAAACCCTTAGCTAGGGTTGTGGAAACCTTGGCAGATTGACAAAGTAGAGAAAATGCTCTTGTTCTTCTAAACCAGTACCCATGCATGCATTGCATTATCTTTACTTTAATAGCTATCTTAGCGGTTGCAAACGTTAGAATCCCGCTTAGATTATTGCTACTCACTCCAAAAGAGGAATAGTGACTAGGAAAAGATAACTATAAGGGTAATTTGAAGCTTAATGGTCGATCTACGCTATTAGGTATTATCTAAGTAAGATGGTTGCATGTCATCTAATAATGAGAGACTTAAAAGGTAATAGTTAATTGGGATCTAGGATAAGTGTTAGTAAGGCAACATCCTAATACTCAAAAGTCAAAGGGTGAAATCTATTAGCTAGTCCAAAAAATGGTGAATGGTACATAACTTATTAGATTCTGCATGCAAAGTATCGGGTTGGTTCAACAAAGCACGATAACCCTACGAAGTTGAAAAGCTAGGGGGGAAACAATCCTAGTGTTTATTGATGGTTGATCACAACCAAAGTTATTACTAGCTACTTGTTCGATATTGATACTTCAATCCCCCTATTTACTTTTCCAATTTTGCCCATTGATTACAACAGGTGAAAGCCGCAATTCCATGAATTCCCTTGGGATTTGACCCCAACCTTTGTTGGGTTACTATATTTGAAAATAACCGCATAATATTCAAATTGAAGATATAGCTTGGGCATTGTCAAATTTGGCATCATTGTCGGGGAATATGGTGTTTAGTTGTAAATTAAGGTTGTTGTAGTTTTTAGGTCTTGTCATATTTGTTCTTAGATGAGTATAAGCCGATGTATTCCTAGCAAACAGAGTATAGGAAATTCCTTACTCCCAGTGAATCCAAATCTAGAGAGGATCCTACAAACACCTAATAGGATGATGGAACAAAAAAAAAATGATATTTCTGAAAGGGTTCGTGATGATATGTCACCCCCTTCTCCTGAAGGATTTTAGGACATTATTGATCAACAGACAGGGGTTCTTCTAGAACAAGCTACTAATCAAAATAGGGAAGAAGAAGCCCAGCACATAGCTCTAGAGGCATAGTTAGATGAGCAGAGACAGGCAGCAGACCACCGAGCAACACTCAGTAGAAATCAGAATAAAGCTAGAGGTGGTCGTGCTTGGGTAATTCTAACCTATTAGTATTTGTATCCATATGAGGATGATGAAGATGATCTAGGGTACGTTGAGCCGGCAGAGATTGGATCCATTATTCCTCCTATTTTACCCCTAGGTATTAAGTTTGACATAACGAGCAATGATCCACCTCTTAAATTTGATGGGTGTATTTGTGGGTTCGCCTACTGATGAGGAAAACATGCACCTTACAAATTTCATTAGGATCTACAGTTGATATACAAATTTAGGGGTAAATTAGAAGGCGCTTAGACTAAGGTTTTCCCCCTTCTTACTTACAAGAGAAACATTTTTATAGCTAGGGGAACTGCCAAGAGGGTCTATCACTATATAGAACAAGTTATATGGGAAATTTTTAAATAGGTTCTTTCCTCTATCTAGATGTTATAGATTAAGGATGAGATCTATAATTTCAGGCAACTATAGTCAGAATCTATGTACGAGTTAAGGTTCATGTTCAAAAAAAAAAGCTGAGTATGGTTCCTAATCATTGGACTTCATGGATGAATTTACTGAAAATATTATATAGATCCCTGACCATCAGTTACAGAGCCATGGCAGACACCATCTCTATAGGAGCTATTAGGAGATTATGCTGAAAGGTCGCTTCAGAGATGCTAGATTAGATCTCGCTCACTAATCGAGGGTGGCAAACTGAGAGGCTGAGAGAGCATCTGGCACATATGCTATTGGTTCCTCCTGTGACCAGGAAGTAGCTGATGATTTAGTAGCACAAAATATTGTACTACTAAGAATAGATCTTGGGTTACTGGCAAAGTAGTTTATAGCAATAGGTTCTAAGAAAGTAAAGGCAGTAGGAGTACAAGGTGTAGTTTCCAAAATTTATGAGTAAGAATTGAAAGAGGAAGCAAACTATTTAGATCATCAATTGGTGGGTTTCTGAGCCCAAGGGTAAGAAAACCAAGGACAAAACTATTATAACAGATATAGAGACTATAGTGGAAGTGAGATGGTGATTGGAGAAAGAAGAGAGATAGGTACATTCCACCTGGAAGATTAAATACAGAATCAAGAATGGAAAAAAGGCTGACCAAGCTGGTAAAGGGTCAAAAAAATTATGAGAACAACCTTACAGAGATTAAGGCTAATATTTCATGGTTAACCCAAAAGGTTGAACTCATGCCATTGCCATCAAGCAGTTAGAGCAATAATTCTGATAGATATCGTCAACACTAAATAAGAGGAAACTAGGTACCCTTCCGAACAACACTATGCAAAATCTAAAAAATAATGATCATGTTCTTGCCATTACCATAAGGAGTGGTATGACTACTGTAGATCCCCCACTACCTGCTGTAGAAGTGATAGGGCATGATGATGTTATTATTGATAAAACACTTGTTGTGGAGTTATAAAAGGTAATGAGTGGTGATGGAAAAGCTGGTAAGGACAAAGGTAAGGTTTTGGTTATTGATCAGGAAATAAGATAGATTCCAAGATCACCCCCACCTTTCCCTCATTGACTAAAGCAAAAAAATAAGAAGCGATTTATGAGATGTTGAAAGAGTTGAGCTTGAATATTCTTTTTTTTTTTGTCATCAGAGAAGATACTTATATATACCAGGTTTATGATGCAACTAGCTACAAAGAAGAAAACGGCTATGATTGAGGATGTTGATGGTTTGCACTATTGGGGTGCAGTCACGGCTAGGTCTCTAGCCCCAAAAAAAATGATCCCGGAGCATTCACTATAGCATGCAATATTGGGTCATCTCAATTCACCAGAACCTTATGTAACTTAGGAGCCAGTATAAATTTGATGTAGTTGGTTGTCTTCAAGCAATTGGGCTTGAACCTACCTGAACCAACTACAATATGGCTATTGATGGTTGACTGCATAGTGCTAAAACCTGAGGGTATTTTTTTAATGTGATTGTGAGAGAATATAAATTTATATTTTCGACTGAATTTGTCATTCTATACTAGGAGGTTGACACTGAAATGCCCATAATATTGGGGAGACCATTTATGGCCATAGGTAAAGTGATGGTTGACATAGAAAAGGGAGAGTTAAAGTTCAAAATCAATGGTGAGAAGGCCATATTCAACATCCAAAAATCAATGAAAAAGCCAACCAATATAAGGGTGGTGTCAGTGATAGATTATATTGATGACCCAGGAGGGTACACTTGAAATACCTAGGCTTTGGACCCTTAGAAAAAATCCCTTAGTTGAAGTTTCTGGGCAAGGACAACTCAAGAGTACTAGTCATAGCCGAGGATATGACTTGGGGTCCTCTTACTCATATGTTAGGTTGTGTAGTGGGGGTTTACATTCTATCCAAGGTATGGTTTTAGCCTTTCCAAAGTTGTATGTTTAGGTACAGGTCGTAAGTTGCCTAGTCGTATGATGCTTGAAGTTTTGGCCAAGGCATTCCGACTTGGGTATGAGTTGTAGGGTACTACTCATATCATAAGGTATGAGTTATGCATGTGTAGTTATATATTGATCAGATTAGGGATCCATGATAAGGTCTAGGGTATGAGTTAGTGTACCACTCGTACCTTAGGGTACGGGTTAAGGGGATGAGTCTTACCCTTCGATGTGCTATTTTTAACTTTTAAATTGACGACATTATAGACATTTCTCACCCATAAACCCTTATAACCCATGAATTATAACCTTATTTGACTCTTCATTTTTAACATATAAAATATCAAAAATATCCCAAAACACTCTCCAAAACTTCTCTATCAAGATTGAACTAGGGTTTCAAGAGGTGTCCTTCTAGAGGCTTGAAGACCAAGAATCTTTTCGTGAATCTTCTTGTAAAAAGGCATGTAATTCTCCCCTCATTTCTATTTTGAAATTATCATGTGTTTTGAGCATTGATTTTGATTCTTAAAGAGCAATTTTGAAATCAAATATTGAGGGTTTTGATGCATATTGTTAAGTATTGTTTGCTCTTGATTTAAATAATATTTTCACATGTTTTTTGGTGATGGTTTGCATATGTGAGTGCTTGATCCTGCTTAAATTTCACATGTGAGTGCTAACATCCTGCTTAAAAGCCTAACATACTTATACTTAAAAGAATAATGGCATGTGTATACTCGAAGCTGGAAACTCATGATTTTCCAGTGTGAGGTTGGTTATGGTGACCGTGTACATTACGCCATACTTATACTCTCGGAGATGTTCTAGTCATTTTATATTCTCTATGTCTCATGCAGTAAATAGGCGTTGGGGCCCTTTCAGCAGGTGGCATTGACCTCATATATCCTATGGGTGAAATTCTAAATGATAAGGCTATACATCCCATGTTAAGGATTTTAAAGTTCATGCTAACCTTATTCCTTATCCTGGTATGGTATGTATATATATGTATTGTATTGGTTATATGTATTTATTGAATGGTCTTAAACTGTTGGCACTATTTTATTTTTATCCTTGAGTTACATGCTAGCATCAACTACTAACCATCTTCAGACATTGTGTCCCCATGTGACACAAGGTCCAGAGCTTCTTTTTCTCTTCCTGCATATTAATCGGGTATTCGGGCGATTCGAGTGTTGAAATTAAAGTGGTGAGCTTTCATACTTTGAAAGGCATACATTTCATAGTATTCTTACCTTATGTCATAAAATTCTTTGGATTTGGCTTTGGATATTATTGGAGGCTTGTCCCGATATATTATTGACTTTGGATTTGTAGAGGCTTTGTGGATGACTGTGGACTTGGGTAGGTTAGATGTTGTAAGTGGATATAAATGGAATGATTAGACATTCTTAAGTTCTGTTTATTAGTCTTGTTTATGCTATATTATTATTATTATATGTTCAAGGTTCATCTGACACTTTTGGTTGATATGATAGTTAGGTTAGGCAAAAGGGACAATCTTTGTTCCTTGTTGGGCTTTAGATGCCTATTACGATAAGGACTCAGTTTGGGTTGTGTCAAGTTAGTATGAGATCCAGGTTTATGGTCAGTTGGGTGTCCATAAAGTCATGTCAAGTAGAGTCTCTTATATGGGTGTGTAGCGCACTACACTTTTAAGGCAGAGGCTACAAGGCATTTAGAAATGTTCCACATTTTTGTTGTCTTATTTCGAGCTATAAAGTCTAAGGTCTTGGATTCCTTTGATTTCTATTTGCTCATTTTCCAAATCAAACCTCCTCAACGATCTGAAGCTTGCAAAATCTCTTCTGTCCCAACTTGGGATAATGTTAATGGGACTTGCTCTACTTATGGGGTCTAAACCCAATCTAGGGTTCCAATTCCCAATGGTCTAGGAGTTCCACCGATTCCCTTTAGTCCTCCTCCTCAGTCACCTGAGGAGGATGCTACCAATGTTGAGTTTTTCCATTCCATTACTCTATTGACATTGTTGTTGTCTTTATAGCTTGAGCATGGAGCTCCACTTGCTTCATCTTCTGAGTCCACAAAGGTTGTCCAGTTCATGATATTGCATCCTCCTATGTTAATATTACCAAGGTTGAGGAGGATCTTTAAGCATTTATTAATGAAATAGAAAAGATTCTTCGGATTATACATGCTTCAAAGTTTGAAGGTGTCGATTTTAAAACTTATTAATTGAAATATGTAGCATACGAATGTTATAAAGAGTAGGAACAATTGAGAGGTAAATATGCAAGTTCTTCCATGTGGGAGGATTTCTCTAGTGCATTCTTAGATCTCTTCTTTCCTCAGAAGTTGTGGGAAGCTAAAGTAAAAGAGTTCGTGAATTTAAAGCAAGGTAGGATGTCTCTTAATGAGTATACCTTGAAATTCCATTAGATGTCTAGGAATGCTCCTGAGATAGTTTCTAGCATGAGGGATAAAATTCATAAGTTTGTCTTGAGACTATCTCGTGAGTTGATCCTTGAGAGTAAAGCGGATTTGTTGATCAAAGACATGGATATCTATCGATTAGTCGCATATATGCAACAAGTGGAGAAAGAGAAAAAAAAATAGGTTGAGTTTAGTGAAAGGCATGGTAAGAAATTTAGGACTTTTGAGCAAAGTGGTAAAGATGGTGGTAAGTGGTCAAGCAAGAAGTGGGGGAGTTTGGGTTCTTTATCCTCGGTTAGTCCTCCTTACCCAAAGCCATCGGGTGATTATCGATCTTAGTTTGATGGTGGATTCCAGGCATAGAATGCCCAATCTCAGGCTAGTGGGGCTTATTCAGCTCCATAATACCCTTCTTGTAGATTTTGTGGGAGGTTGCACTATGGATTCTATAGGGATGGGAAGGATAGATATTTTTATTATGGTCATAGTGGTTATATACAACATGACTGTCCTATAAGGATAGCTTCTGGCGCTAATAGGGTCTCTATTGGCTCTTCATCTGCTCTTGTATTAAAGGATGTTGCTTCTACTTATTCTTCTATTACCGGCACTGGACATAATTGATTATATTTTTTTGTATCTCGCCAAGATTCTGAGGCATCTCCCAATGTCGTTAGGGGTATGTTAAAAATTTTCTCCCATGATGTGTATTGCTTACTTAATTAGGGTCCACTCTTCAGTTCTTTTTTTGTTTCTACCCGGTAGGAGACTCTATGGTTGTTAACAGGGTCTATAGGGAGGGGGTAACTGTTGATAGTAAAGAAACTCTTGTATGCTTAATATAGTTGGATATGGTTAATTTTGATGTTATTTTAGGATTGGATTGGTTGCATTCGTGCTATGCTTCCTTAGATTGTTCAACCCGTATGGTCATATTTAAATTTCTTAATGAGATGGTCATTGTATGGGAAAGGGGATTCTTTAGTGCATAAGGGGAAGTTAGTTTCATTTCTTAGAGCCCGAAAGTTGAGTTCTAAAGGATGTTTGTATCATTTGGTTTGAGTTAAGGATTCTAACTCGAAAGGGCCTTCTCTAGAATCTATTCTCGTGATTAGAAAGTTTCCCAAGGTTTTCCCTGATGATCTTTCTGTTATTCCTCCCAATAGGGAAATTGAGTTTAGGATTGAACTTATTTTGGACACTCTTCCTATATAAAGGTTTTATCCATCCTAGTGTGTCTTCTTGGGGTGCTCCTGTGTTGCTTGTTCCTAAAAAGGATGGTTCCCTTCAAATATGTGTTGATTATTGTTAGTTAAACAAGGTGACCATAAAGAATAAGTATCCTCTTCCTAGAATCGATGATTTGTTTGATCAGTTTTAGGGTACAAAATATTTCTCTAAGATTGATCTTAGTTTGGGTTATCATCAGCTTAAGATTAAGGAAGTGGATATCCCTAAGACTGCCTTCAGGACCCGATATGGTCACTATGAGTTCCTAGTTATGTCCTTTGGGTTGACCAATGCCCCGGCAGCATTCATGGATTTAATGAATAGGGTCTTTCATCCATTTCAAGATTTGTTCATGATTGTCTTCATTGATCATATCTTGGTCTACTCTAAGAGTGAGTGTATCATGTCGACCACCTTCGTGCTGTGTTGTAAACCTTGAAGGATCATTGTTTGTATGCCAATTTCTCAAAGTGTGAGTTTTGGTTGAAGGTTGTGCCTTTTCTTGCTCATGTTATCTCTAGTGAAGGTATTATGGTGGATCCATAAAAAGTTGTCGTAGTTATAAAGTGGCTTAAACATGTGACTCCAATCGATATTTGGAGCTTCTTGGGTCTATCCAATTACTAACTATAGGAGATTTAAGGAGAGTTCTTCGACGATAACTGCCCTATTAGTAAAGTTAACCCAGAAGAAGGCCAAGTTCTTTGGTTGAATACGTGCGAAAGTAGTTTTAAGAAGTTAAAAGATAAATTGACTTCGGCTTTAGTTTTAACCTTGCCTAAGGGTAATTATGGTTTTGTAGTGTATTTTGATGCTTCTTATATTAGTCTTAGTTATGTGTTGATGAAACATGGTAGGGTGGTATCCAATGCTTCTAGGAAATAGAAAGTTCATTAGAAAAACTGCCCTACTCATGATTTGGAGTTATTGGCTATGGTTTTTGCATTGAATATTTGGTGTAACTATCTTTATGGGGTTTATGTGGCCATATTTTTTTATCATAAGAGCCTACAGTATGTATTTACCCAAAAGAAATTGAATCTCAAATAGAGGACATGGCTTGAGCTACTGAAGGGCTATGATATAAGCCTCTATTTCGATCTAGGTAAAGCTAATGTTGTTGCTGATGCTCTTAGCAGGTTATCCATGGGTACCCTAGTACATGTGGATGAGGATAAGTGGGAGTTAGTGAAGGGTATTCACCATTTGTCTAATCTTGGATTTCGTCTCATGAACTTTGAGGATGGTAGTGTATTCGTGCATAAAGTATTGCAGTCGTCTCTTGTGGTTGATATAAAGGAAAAGCAATGTTAGATTTCAATTTGAAGAAGACTAAGAGTAATATGAGTCAACAAAAGGTTGTTGATTTTGCTATTGGTGGTGATGGTATCTTGAGCTACCAAGGTAGGCTATGTGTTCCCAATGTCAATGAATTGAGGGAAAGGATTTTGGCCAAAGCTCATGGGTCTCGTTATGCTATTCATCCCGATTCTATGAAGATGTATCTTGATCTTAGGGATTTCTATTGGTGGAATAATATGAAGCAATATGTGGCTAGTTATATGGCTAAGTATTTGGTGAAAGTGAAGCTTGAGCATATAAGGCCCAGAGATTTGTACCAAGAGGCTGAGTTACCTGAATAGAAGTGGGAAGCTATTAATATGGATATCATTACTTGTCTTCCCCAATATCAGAATCAATGTGATTCTATTTGGATCATTATGGATAAAAAGACCAAGTGCGCTCACTTTTTGCGCATGAGGACTAGTTATTCGGTGGAGGATTATGCTAAGTTTATCTTGCGGAGATTGTGAAGTTGCACGGTTCTCCAGAATCTATCATCTCAGATTATGGTACCATTCCTATCTCATTTGTAGAAGTTGTTTCAAAAAGGTTTAGGAACTAAGAGTGCCTTAGTACCACTTTCCACCCTTAGACAGATGGACAAGCGGAGAAGACCATTCAAATATTGGAAGATATGTTGTGTGCTTATGTGAGTAATTATGGTGGAAATTGGTATGACCATTTGCCTTTGATTAAGTTTGCCTATAACAATAGTTGCCATTCTAGCATAGGCATGTCTCCTTTTGAGGCGTTGTATGGTAGGAGATGTCATTCTCATATTAGGTGGTATGAAGTTGGTGAGGGTAAATTACTTGGACCTGATTTGGTTCACCAAGCCTTGGAGAAGGTGAAGGTGATTCATGATAGGCTTAAAGCCTCTCAAAGTCACCAAAAGTCCTATGCAGATGAGAGGCATAGGGATTTGGAGTTTAATGTTGGCGATTAGGTATTCTTTAAGGTATCTCCCATAAAGGGAATTATGTGGTTTGGTAAGAAAAGGAAACTTAGTCCCCAGTGTTTTGGTCCATATTTGATTTTGAAGAGGGTTGGTGATGTTGTCTATGAATTGGAGTTCCCCTCTACCTTGAGCTTTATCCACCCAGTAATCCATATGTCCATGTTGCTGAAGTGTGTGGGTAATCTGACATTGGTTGTTCCCTTAGAGGATGTTGGGGTTTCAGACTCTTCGTCCTATGAGGAGGTCTCGGTAAGGATCTTGGATTGAAAACTTTGCTGATTACAAATGAAAGATATGGATTTGGTGAAGGTTCTATGGAGGAACCAGAAGTTTGAGGAATCCACTTGGGAGGAATAAGAGGACATGAAGTCCAAGTATCCATATATGTTCTCCATTCCAAAAACTTTTGCTTGAGGTATGTGTCGATCTTCTTATCTTATTGTTTGTTCTTATTTTCAAGCTTGGTTAAAGGTTAGCTTAACTTGTTATAATATGTTAACTTATGTTTGTGATTACCTTACCCATCATTGGAGGATGAATGATCCTAGTGGAGGAGAATTGAAACACCTAGGCTTTGGACCCTCAGAAAAATTCCCATAGTTAAAGTTACTGGGCAAGGTACAACTCAAGGGTACTAGTCGTACCCTAGGATATGACTTGGGATCCTCTCACTCGTATGTTAGGCAGTGTAGTAGGGATTAAATTATATCTAAGGTATGGTTTAGCCTCTCCCAAGTCATATGTTTGGGATGGGTCGTATGTTGCCTAGTCATAGGATGCTTGAAGTCTTGGCCAAAGCATTCTGACTTAGGTACAGGTTGTAAGGTACCACTCGTACCATAAGGTATGAATTATGCATGTGGAGTGTATATTGGTCAGTTTAGGGGTTCGTAATGAGGTCTAGGGTATGAGTTAGGGTACCACTCCTACCCTAGGGTATAGTCAAGGGGCTGAGTCGTACCCTCTTGGGTGCAGTTTTTAAGTTGAGGACATTTTAGAAATTTTCCACCCCTTAACCCTTATAACCCATGACTTATAACCATATTTGGCTCTTTAGTCTTCAGATAACAAGATCAAAAACATCCCAAATCACTCTCCAAAACTTCTCTATCAAGATTGAACTAGGGTTTCAAAAGGTGTCCTTCTAGAGGCTTGAAGACCAAGAATCTCTTCGTGAATATTCTTGTAAAAATGTATATAACTCTCCCCTCATTGTTAATTCGAAATTATCATATGTTTTGAACATTGATTTTGATTCTTAAGGAGTGGTTCTGAAATCAAATGTTGAGGGTTTTGATGCATATTATTGAGTATTATTTACTCTTGATTTAAATAATGTTATCATATTTGTTTGGTGATGGTTTGCATATGTGGGTGTTTTTTATTAAGGTTTAATAAATAGGTTATGGGTAACACTAATATTAATGGTTTTACCTAGTTTTTGGTCTTGTTAAAGGTGTTCCCACAAGGTGTTTGTGAAAATGTCTAAAAGAAAGTACTAGTCACATTTTAGTGGTTGTATGAACTACGGAAATAGCTTATGAGTATGAATGGTTTGCAAATGGTTTTGTGAAAGCCTTATTGGCTAAGAAATAGTTTAAATGTAAACCTTGGGGGTTTAATTGATTAAAATGGGTTTGAGTCCCTAAACCTTGGAGTTAATGAGTGTCCTTGTTGGATGATGGGTTAGAGCCCAAAAATCATATAAATAGTTGATTGATAAGAGTAATAGCATGTGTATACTCTCAAGTAGTATGGGTATGACAATCCTAACAAAGTGTCTTTGGTAAGGAATTGACTAAATGGTTGGTTGTGTGTGAATAGTTTTTATTTGAGCTTTAAAGCGGGATGTTTAACCAAGCCATAGAAGGTGAAGGTCTTGGAGGGACCAAAGCTAGAAACTCATGATTTGTCGGTGTAAGGTTGGTCATGGTGACCATGTGTATGACATCACACTTATACTCTTGGAGATGTACTAGTCATCTTATATTCTCTCCGGCTCATGCCGCAAATATGCATCATAGCCCTTTCAGCAGGTGACACTGACCCCATATAGCCCATGGGTGAATAGACTAACCATCCTAACCTTATTCTATATCCGACATGGTATATCCTTCCATTAACCTTATTCAATTTTCGAATGAACCAATCCTTGAGTGGAGGGGTAGTACCCATGGGTGAATAGACTGACCACCCTACACATCCCAGGTTAATGATTTCAAAGTTCATGCTAACCTTATTCTATATCCAAGCATGGTATGTATATATATGTATTGTATTGGTTATATACATTGATTGAATGGTCTTAAACTATTGGCATTATTTTATCTTATCCTTGAGTTATATGCTAGCACTCTAACCGCTAACTATCTCCGAACACTATGTCCCTATGAGACACAGGGGACAAAGCTTCTTCTTCTCTTCCTGCACATTGATCAGGTGTTTGGGCGATTCGAGTGTTGACATTGAAGTGGTGAACTTCCATACTTCTAAAGGCACACATTTCATGGTCTTCTTACCTTTTGTCATAGACTTCTTTGGATTTAGTATTGGCTATTGTCGGGAGCTTGTCCTTATATATTATTGACTTCGGATTTGTACAGGCTTTGTGGATGAATATGGACTTGGGTAGGTTGGATGTTTTATGTTGATATAAATGGAATTATTATACATTCTTAAGTTATGTTTATTAGTCTTGTTTCAGCTATATTATTGTTATATGTTCTAAGTTTATCCGACACTTGTGGTTGATGTGATGGTTAGGTTAGGAAAAAGGGTACGATCTCTGCTTCTTGTTGGACTTGAGATGCTAAAACACCCTAACTTTTGACACTTAGAAAATTTCCTGGATTTCTGGTTTCTAGACAACATATGACTATGGGGTACTAGTCTTATGATGGAGTATAGTTGGTGTGGTCTTGGTCGTATTCTAACCCTTGTTGGTTGGTGGGTTTGGATTGGTTACTGAAATGGGTACGATTCTTATGGTTAGTGACGGGTCGTATTGTTTGAGTTTTTCCTTAGCTTAATCTAAGACATAGTAGCTTAACTTGGATCTAAGTATGAGTGGCTCACCCTAAGTCATAAGTTAGGGTATGAGTTATGCCATTGACTCGTATGGTAGACAGTGTTCAAACTTTCTTGATTCTATTATTTCAGGGATACGATTTATGGGTACTAATTGTATGGTTTGGCTACGACTTGGTTTGGGTAAGTCATATGGTGGACAGTGTTGGGTCCAAGAGGGAGGCCTAGGTTACAAGTGGTGGGTACCACTCATATTGAAAGGTACGACTGGTATGGGGTAGTCATGCCACTTAACGAGAATTGTAGATGTAATCTGGACATTTACCACCTTAAAAACTTTAAGTCCCCATGTCTTAAAACCTGTTGTGGCCTCTTATAACTAACTATTGAAAGACTAAAGTCTCGAAAAACACTCTCTAACTTACTCTTGAAGATTGGAGGCTAGGGTTTCTACACGTGTTCATCTAGAGGCTAAAGGGGTCATGTTCTTTCCGTGAATCATCTTATATAAAGCATGTGACTCTTCCCTCATTGTTATTTTAAAAACTTCATGTGTTTTAAAGCTTTATTATGATTCTTAAATGGTGGTTTTGGAAACTAATGTTGAAGGTTTTGATGCATGTTGTTGAGTATTGTTTACTCTTGGGTAAAATTATGTTTATGCATAATTTTGGTAATGGTTTGCACATATGGGTACTTAGTAATTGTGGTTTAACAATTGTGTCATGGGTTACCCTAAACTGAATGGTTTTTGCTTTGGTTTTGTCTTGGTAAATGCATGCCCTCAAAGAGTTTGTAAAAATGACTAAGAGAATTAAATAGTCACATGATAATGTTGATTTGAACTAAGTCTTTGCCTAAAGATTATGAATGATTGATAAATGGTCATAAAGGCCTTGTTTGCCATTTAATAAAATAAATGGTAACCTCGGTGATTTAAATTGGTAAATGGGTTTAAGTCCCAAAATATATACTTGAATTGTGACTTTATTAAACATTAAGTTCGAGTCCCAAAATTTTGAATTGAACAAGTGTCCTTGTTAGACTAAGGGTTCGAGCCCCAAAGTCAATTGAATGATTAATTATTGTTAATTAAAATGGCATGTGGTATACTTACAAGTAGTGTTGGTATGATGATACCAACGTAATGCCTTTGGTAAGTAATTGACTTATTAGTTGTGTTTGTGGAATAATGGTTTTGAATTGGGATTAATGGAAGGATGTGTAGCGGATCGTGAAAGTGGAGTTCGAAGGACTAACACTAGAAACCTCACTAGTCGGTGCGGGTATCTTATGACAGGATTCTTTGAGCCCCTCAAATGAGTTATAAATGAGAGGCTCGAGTCCCTCTTACTATATGTATTGGTACTTATGTCACTTTGATATGTCAAGAGGTTCAAGTCCCCCATATAGGCATTACGGCTATTGATATTCTTTGGTTTGTATGGCTAAACGTACAGGGGCCTATCCTGCTAGGGAAGAGTTGGGCCCATATAGTTATGGGTGCCTTGTTCTAGGACAAATGTGTTATACAACCTAGGTTAATGGTTTCAAAATCTCATGCTGATCTTGTTCCCTACCCCAACATGTTGCATCTATATATATGTGTGTATGTGTATGTGTGTGAGTGTGTGCGCGCGCGTGCATTGGTTATGTCTATTAATTGACTGGTTTTGGAATTATTGGCACTATTTTATCCTTATCCTTGAGTTACATGCTAATTCTCAAACCTCTAATCATCTTCAATATTGTATCTCCATGTGATGCAGGTGTTAGTCATACTACACCTCCAGCTTAGTAGAATTGGACTTCGGATACAGTTTATGCTAACTTGAAGTGGTGGGATTCCATACTTTGTAAGGCTCCATTTCTTGTTTTGTATTCTTTTATTTTTCATTGGTTTAGTTTTGGACATCGGTTTTGGCCATGGCCAGGGGCATATCTCGACCGGATATTGTTTACTTTCGGATAGAGGCTTTGTGGAAATGCTATGGGTTGGTATAGGTAGTGTCGGTAGAGGCATCAGCCTTATTATTGGCATTGGTATTGAGGCTGATATCATATGACAGAACTTATAATTATTCCATACTATCTTAGTATGTTATGGAATAGTTTATTTATAGACTTGATTGTTGTTATGGTCTTGGTTATGGTCGTTTGGTTGGGTATTGGTACGGTCGAACTTGGTTGGATTGGTCATGATCATGAACCTATCCCAGAGTTTTAGTATTATTATACATGTTATGTTATTATACGCTCGGAATTCATCTGACTTAGGGTGTATGCTTGGTTAGTTTGCATGGGAAATGGGGTGGTCTTCAGTCCTTGTTGGGTGTGAGATGCCCATTATGACAAGGCCCTGGTTTAGGTCATGTCAAGATTGTATCAGAGCATTAGGTTCATGGTCGGATAGGAGTCCACAAAGTCATGTTGAGTAGAGTCTCTTTTGAGGGTATGTAGCGCACCACACTCGTGAGGGAAAGGCTACAAGGCATTTAGTAATGTTCCACTTTTTTGTTGTCTTATTTCAGGATATAGAGTCTAAGGTATTGGATTTTTCTAATTTCTATTTGGTTGTCTTTCAGATCATGCCTCCGAGAAGATTTGAAGCTCATGGAAATTCATTTGTCATACCTGTGGATAATGTGGACGAAGCTTGTCCAACTTTTGGAGTCTAGACCAGGGCTAGCATTGTTGTATCTTGCTATCCTCGTGGGGTTCCACCTGTCCCCATTGGTTCTACTTAGTCAGCTCAAGGAGAGGATACTAATGCTGAGTTTCGATGCTCCATCAACTTACTAACTTAGTTGGCAGCTTCTCAGTTGGAGCGTGGTGTTCCGGCTACTCCATCATCTAAGGCCACAAGCGTTGGCTAATTCATGGTGTTAAATCCTCCTATGTTTACGGTTTTAAAGGGTAAGGAGGATCCTCAAGCCTTTATTAATGTGATGAAGAAGATTCTTTACATTATGTATACAACTGAGGTGGAAGGCGTGGAGTTTCCCACCAACCAGTTGGAAGATGTGGCACATCAATGGTATGAGGAGTGGGAATAGTGTAGGATGATGGTGTTGACTCTGTATTATGAGATGACTTTTCTGGTGCCTTCTTAGATTGCTTCTCTCCTCAAGAGTTGAGTGAAGCAAAAGTAGAGAAATTTGTGAATCTAAGGTAAGGAAGGATGTCTGTCAAGGAGTATGCCTTGAAATTTTATCTGCTATCTCGGTATGCTCTGGAGATAGTGTTCGATATGAGAACTAGAATGCATAAGTTTGCTTTTGGGTTGTCGCGGGAGTTGATCCTTAAGAGAAAGGTTGCCTTGCTGATCAATGACTTGGATATTTCTAGATTGGTTGTGCATATGTAATAAGTGGAAGAGAAGAAATGAAAGCAATCTAAGTATGGTGAGAGGTAGGGAAAAAAGTTTAGGCCTTCTAAGCAGAGTGGAGGAGATAGAGTAAGTGTCCAAAGAAGAATTAGGGGATCTCTGTTTTCTTCTCCACAGCTAGTGCTTCTTACCCAAAGCCTTTGGGTGATCATCGATCTCAATATGATGGTGGGTCCTGGGCATAGAGTGCCAAATCTCAAGCTAGTAGGGCTCAGTTGGGTCTATCCCACTCACCTTGTAGATTTTGTGGGCCTTTGCACCATGGATTTTATGAGGAAATAAGAACAAGTGTTTTTAACTATGGTCAGATTGGTCATATGCAGTGTGACTGTCGTGCTAGGATGGCTTCTAGGGCTATTAAAATTTTTGTGGCTTCTTCATCTGTTCCTGCACCAAAGGGTGCTGCATCTGCATCTATTTTTGCTTTCAATACCAGCACTGGCCAAAATCGGTCATATGATCTTGCATGTCACTAGGCTCTAAGGCATCTCCCGATGTAGTGACCGGTATGTTGAAACTTTTCTCCCATGATTTGTAATATTTACTTAATCCAGGATCCACTATTTCTTATGTGACCCCATTTGTAGTTGTACATTTCGATTTTGGTCTTGAATTTATTTCTTATCCTTTCTCTATGTATACCTCGATTGGTGACTCTATTGTTGCTAAAAGAGTCTGTAGGGGGTGAGTGGTATCTGTTTGCAGTAAAGAAACTCTTATGGATTTGATAGAGTTGGATATGGTTGACTTTGATGCATATTGGGGATAGATGGGTTGCATCTGTGTTATGCTTTCTTAGATTTTCAGACCCGTAAGGTCATGTTTAAATTCCCAAATTAGTCAGTCATTATATATAAAGGGGGTTCCCTAGTGCCTAAGGGAAGGTTCATCTCATATCTTAGAGCTTAAAGGTTGATCTCCAAAGGGTGTTTGTATCATTTAGTTCGAGTTAAAGATTCTAACTCGGAAGGCACTTCTTTAGAATCTATTCCCATAGTTAATGAGTTTCCCAAGGTTTTCCCTGATGATCTTTCTGGTGATCCTCCCAATAGAGAAATTGACTTTAGCATTAATCTTTTTCCAGACACTCGTCCTATTTCTTTTCCCCCGTATAGAATAGCTCCAGCTGAGTTGAAGGAGCTTAAGGAGAAACTTATGGATATCTTAGACAAAGGTTTCATTTATCCTAGTGTGTCTCCTTGGGGTGTTCTAGTGTTGTTTGTGCGCAAGAAGGATGGTTCTCTTCATATGTACATCAACTATCGTCAATTAAATAAGGTGACCATAAATAATAAGTATCCTCTTCCAAGGATCGATGATTTGTTTGATCAGCTTCAAGGTGTGAAGTATTTCTTTAAGATTGATTTTAGGTCGGGTTATCATCATCTTAAGATTAGGGAAGTGGATATCCCTAAGACTGTCTTCAAAACCCGATATGGTCACTATGAGTTCCTAGTTATATGCTTTGGGTTAACAAATGCTTTGACAATATTTATGGACTTGATAAATAGGATCTTTCATCAGTTTCTAGACTTATTCTTCATTATCTTCATTGATGACATCTTATTCCATTCTAAGAGTGAGGCGTATCATGTTGATCATCTCCATGTAGTGTTGGAGACATTAAAAGATCAACGTTTGAATGCTAAGTTCTCTAAGTGCGAGTTTTGGTTGAAGATTGTGACTTTTCTAGGTTATGTTATCTTTAGTAAGGGGTTTATGGTAGATACTCAAAAGGTTGTTGTGGGTAAGAAGTGGCCTAGACCTGTGACTCTAATCGATATTTAGATTTAGCTAGTTACTATAGGAGATTTATGGAAGGTTTCTCGACTATAGCTTCTCCATTGACTAGGTTGACCTAGAAGAAGGACAAGTTCTTATAGTCGGATACGTGTGAGGGTAGTTTTGAGAAGTTGGAAGAGAATTTGACTTTATCTCCAGTTTTGATCCTACCTGAGGGTAATGATGGCTTCGTAGTGTATTGTGATGCTTCTCGTGTTAGGCTGGGTTGTATGTTGATGCAGCATAGTAGGGTGGTGGCTTGTGCTTTGAGGCAATTAAAGGTTCATGAGAGGAACTACCCTACTCATGACTTAGAGTTATTAGCTGTGGCTTTTATTTAAAAAATTGGTGTTACTACCTCTATAGTGTTCATGTTGATATCTGCTCTGATCATAAAATCCTGCAGTATGTGGTCACTCATAGAAAGCTAAATCTAAAGCAGAAGAGGTGGCTTGAGTTGCTGAAGGACTACGATATGAGTCTTCACTACCATCCAGGTAAGGCCAGCATAGTTGTTGATTCTTTTAGCAGGTTATCCATGGGGAGTCTAGCTCACGTGGATAAGGGCAAGCATGAGTTGGTGAAGGACATTCACCATCTGGCTAGTTTTGGAGTTTGTCTCATGGAATCTGAGAATAGAGGTTTGTTTGTGCATCAGGTATCCCAGTCTTCTCCTATTATTGAGATAAAGGAAAAGAAAATATTGGATTCTGAATTAATGAAGGTTAAGAGTAATGTGAGCCAGCAAAAGGTTATTGATTTTGTGATTGGCAGCGATGGTGTCTTGAGGTACCAAAGCAGGTTATGTGTTCACGACGTCAATGGATTGAGGGAAAGGATGTTGGTCTAAGCGCATGAATCTCGTTATGCTATTCATCCTGGTTCTTCAAAGATGTATCATGATCTTAAGGAGATCTTTTGGTGGAACAATGTGAAATGAGATGTGGCTAACTATGTGGCTAGATGTTTAGTGTGCAAACAAGTGAAGGTTGAGCACATGAGACTCGATGGCTTGTACCAAGAGATTGAGTTTCCTGAGTAGAAGTGGGAAGTCATTAACATGGATTTCATTATCGTTATTCCTCGGTATCGAAATCAATATGATTCAATTTAGGTTATTATGGATAGATTGACTAAGTCCACTCACTTCTTATCGGTGAGGACTAGTTTTACAACAGAATATTATGCTAAGTTATATCTTGTGGAGATTGTGAAACTGCATGGTGCTTTGGTTTTTATCATTTTGGATCGTGGTACTCCATTCTCATCCCATTTTTGGAAGTACTTTCAGAAGGTTTTGGGAACTAAGTGTGCCTTAGTATCGTTTTCCATCCGTAGTCGGATGGACAAGCGAAAAGGACTATTTAGACATTAGAAGATATGCTCCTTGCTTGTGTGATCGATTATGGAGGTAATTGGTTCGACCATTTGCCTTTGATTGAATATGCTTATAATAATAGTTATCACTCTGGCATAGGTATGGCTCCATTTAAGGCATTATATGGTAGGAGATACCATTCTCCTATTGAGTGGTATGAAGTTGGTGAGAGTAAGTTGTTTGGCCCTGATTTGGTTCATCAAGACTTTAAAAATGTGAAATTGATTCATGATAGATTGAAAGTGGCTCAAAGTCACCAAAAGTCCTATGCAAATATAAGGCGTAGGGGTTTGGAGTTCAATATAGGTGATTGGGTATTCTTGAAGGTATCTAGTATGAAGAGAGTAATACAGTTTGGAAAGAAGGGGAAGTTAAGTCCTTGGTATGTCGGTCTTTACTTGATATTGAAGATGGTTGGAAATGTTGATTATTAATTGGAGTTTCCATCTAGCTTGAGCTTCAATCATCCGGTTTTTCATGTTTCTATGTTGAGAAAATGTGTGGGTGATCATCTTCGATTGTTCCATTGTAAGGGTTGGATATTTTGGATTCCTTATCTTATGAGGTAGTTCCAATTAAGATCTTAGATCGGCAAGTTCGCCAGATGCGAACCAAGGTTGTAACTTTGATTAAGGTCCTATGGAAGAACCACAAGGTGGAAAAAGCTACTTGGGATGAAGACGGTGGCATGAAGTACAAGTATCCACATTTGTTTTTTGCTCTGCATATTTGTGTAGAAGTTATGTGTTCTTGAACACATCTTTATTTTTTGAGTTTGTCACAGGAAAGATTGATTTCCCTGCATCTTTATTTTCTGAGTTTCTTAAATAGAAGGCTGAGTCCTTGCAATTTTTGTCTTAAAGGTAGGAGTAGAGATGTTTGGGGGTTTAAATCATGCTAGTACTATTTTTCCCCTCATTCGAGGATGAATGATCTAAGTGGGGGAGATTAAAGTACCCTGGCTTTTAAACCTTAGAAAATTCCTTGAATTTCTGGTTTCTGGACAGCATACAACTAAGGGTTACTAGCCATATAATGGGGTACGGTTGATGTGGTCTTGATCGTATGCTAACAAGTGTTGGTTGGTGGGTTAAAGTGGTTTTTGGAATACGTACGAGTTGGTGGGTACGAGTCGTATGGTTTGGGTTTTTCCTTCACTTAATCTAAGGATTAGTAACTTAAATTGGATCTGAGTACGAGTGTCTCACCCTGAGCCATAGGTTAGGGTACGATCGTACCATTGACTCATATGGTAAACAGCGTTCAAACTTCCTTGATTCTATTCTATCAGGGATATGGTTTATGGGTACTGACTGTATGGTTTGGGTATGACTTGGTTTGGGTAATTCATATAATGGATAGTATTGGGTCCAAGGGTGAGGCCGAGGGTACAAGTGGTGGGTACCACTCGTATTGAAAGGTACGACTGGTATGGGGTAGTAATACTATCTGACAGGAATTTTAAGCAATTAAGTTAGGGATAATTTGGACATTGCCCACCCTAAAACCCTTAAGTACCATGAAATATAATATGTTGTGGTCTCTCATAACATGCCATTGAAATATTTAACACTCTAAAAACACTCTCTAACTTACTCTTGAAGATTGGAGGCTAGGGTTTCTACAAGCGTTCATGTAGAGGCTAAAGGGGTCAAGTTCTTTCCACGAATCATCTTGTATAAGGCATGTGACTCATCCCTCATTGTTAGTTCATAAAATTTCATGTGTTTTAAATCTTGATTATGATTCTTAAAATGTGGTTTTGAAAACCAATGTTGAGGTTTTTGATGCATGTTGTTGAGTATCGTTTACTCTTGGTCAATATTGTGTTTATGCATGATTTTGGTAATGATTTGCACATGTAGGTGCTTGGTAATTATGGTTTAATAATTGGGTCATGGGTTACCCTAAATTGAATGTTTTTTACTTTGTTTTTTGCCTTGGTAAATGCATGTCCTCAAAGTGTTTGTGAAAATGCCTAAGAGAATAAAATAGTTATATGATAATGTTGTTTTGAACTAAGTCGTGGCCTATTGATTATTAATGGTTGATAAATGGTTGCAAAGGACTTGTTAGCCATGTAATGAACTAAATGGTAACCTCGGTAGTTTAAATTGCTAAACGGGTTTGCGTCCCTAAATATATACTTGAATTGTGTCTTTGTTAGATATTGGGTTTGAGTCCCTAATCTTTGAATTGAACAAGTGTCTTTGTTAGACGATGGGTTCAAGTCCCAAAGTCAATTAAATTATTAATTGATTGATAATGATAATGGCATGTGGTATACTTACAAGTAGTGTTGGTATGACGATACCAACGTAATACCTTTGGTAAGAAATTGACTTATTGGTTGTTTATTTATATAGAATGATAGTTTTAAATTTGTCTTAGTAGCGGGATGTGCAGTCGGACCATGAAAGTGGAGTCTGAAGGACTAACACTAGAAACGATGATAGACAGTATGGGTGTCTTATGAAAGGGTGGTTCAAGTCCCTCAAATGAATCTATAAATGGGATGTTCGATTTTCCCTTATTACATATATTAGTGCTTATGTCACCTTGATTATGTCGGGAGGTTTTAGTACCCCATATAGGCATTACGGTTATGGATATTCTCTGGTTTATGCGGCTACACATACTGGGGCCCTTTCAGTTAGGGGAAAGTTGGGCGCATATAGCCCGTGGGTGCCCTATTCTAGGATGTACGTGCTACACAGCTCAGGCTAATGGTTTCAAAAGTTCATGCTAATCTTGTTCCATACCCCGGCATGGTACATCTATATATATGTATGTATGCACGCGAGCGCAATGATTGACTAGTTTTGGAACTGTTTGCACTATTTTATCCTTATCCTTGAGTTACATAATAGTGCTCCGATCGCTAACCATCTTCGAAATTGTATCCCCACGCGATGCATGTGTTGGTCATACTATATCTTCCGCTCATTATACATGGACTTCAGATACAGTTTGTGCCAACTTAAAGCAGTGAGCTTTCATACTTTGGAAGGCTCCAATTCTTGTTTTGGATTCTTATGTTTTTCATTGGTTTAGTTTAGGACATTGGTTTTGTCCATGGTCAGGGGTAGGTTCTGATTAAATATTATTTTACATTTGTATAGAGTCTTTGTGGAACTGCTATGGGTTGGTATGGGTAGTGTCGATGGTGGTATAAGCCTTAGTATTAGTATTGGGGCTGATACCGTATAACTGAACTTTTGATTTTTCCATCCCATCTTATTATTCTATGGAATGGTTTGGTTATGGAATTGATTGTTGTTATAATATTCATTACAGTTGTTTGGATAGGTTTTGGTACGGTTGGACTGGTTTGGGTTGATGTCAGTCGTGAACCTATCCTAGAGTTTTAGTATTGTTAGACAAGCTATCTTGTTATATGCTCAAAATTTATCCGACTTAGGGTGTATGCTTGGTTGGTTGGCATGGGAAATGGGATGGTCTCGGGTCCTTGTTGGTCCTGAGATGCCTATTATGACAAGGATCTAGTTCAGGTCATGTTAGAAGCCCGTTATTATAAGGCCTTGGTTTGGGTCGTATCAACACTTATGGGTTTCCTGATGAATTCTAAGTAATCAAGGTACTTATATTGATTTTTGAGAAAAATGATACCCTTCCAAAATTTTGTTTTAGAACTGTGTGAATATTGTGGATCTTGTTATGGCATTAGGATTAGGGACATCATAATCACTTGCTAACAATTACATGAAATGGATAAGTAGTAGTGTGTAATAGTGACTCTAAGCCATGTTTGTGTGAGATGCTACTTAGTTCCCTTTGAGTGTTGAATTCAGAACTTGCCTAGTTAGTCTTGCCTTGGCTGTAGGATAGTTAGTTAGGAAAGGATCATAGGTTGTTTTCTATTTTAATCCACTTTTATCCTAAATGACCTTCCCCATTGGAATAGTATCCCTTGATCCATGTTTGAGTTGTATAGCCTATTTTTCTTGTTTCACCTGTCACCTTCCCATTTGTGTTGCAGTAACTTGTTTTGGCCCATTCTTTCTTGGACATTGTACACCTCAACTCAGGCAAATTGCCTAATTTTAGGGTGGCTATCATAAGGGTGTGTAAGGTAAAGTGGGTATGTAGAGGGGTAAAATAAAAGAAAAAGTTAGTAGTGTGGTAGCAAAAGAAATGAAAAAGGAAAAGAAAAAAAATTGTGAAAACGTGAAAAAGAAAGAATAAAAGACCACACCAAACTTGAATGTGCAATAAAGAATAAAAAGGGGAGAAATAAGAGAGGAATAAAAAGTAAGATTGTTATTGAGTGGACCCAAGAAGTAGTGTAGTTCCAAGGTAGCTTAGTCACTTGATATGTCCATATATACCATACATCCCCCAAGCCTATATTACAAGCCGATAAGAGTCCTATAGTGATCCAAACATCACTGTTTGAATACTAAGGTAGAGAAAATAAGGGCAAACCTATGGTATTTGATGCACATTGATTGGAACTTCTCTACTGAGTATGATTGTCTCTTGAATGTCCCTACATTGACATACATTATTTCATATGAGTCAGTGGGACTTCTTTTTTGTGAGGGCACATAAGTCATATTGCTAGTTGTATACGTGTTTGGGTAGTGTAACTTGTACATATACATAGTTTTCTTTTGGTAATGTAATACCATACCTTGATCCCATTGATTCACATTTTTGTGTTTCATGTTTATACACAATTGTTTTTGAAAAATTTGAGATAGGAATGGGTATTGTGGTTTGAACGTAAAGTGTTGATTGACTACCTTGAATAACTTAGATTCTCTTAGTTAAGCGTCATGTTTTGTTTTGTTTTGTTTTGTTTTATTTTATTTTGTTATGTTGTGTTGTGTTGTGTTGTGTTGTCTGGGGACATTCAAACATCCTAAGTTGAGGGTGCAGATGTGTTATAGAAATATAGCACTTTCAATGCTTAAAACGATGAAAATATGCAAGTTTCTTAGGTTGTTTTGTTAGATATGATGTGTTTTGGGTATGTTTTGCAGGAAACTACGTTTTTGATGTTAAGTTCATGAAAAAGATGAAAATAGAGTTTTTGGCTATTTACTTGACCAATTTTAGGCATTCGTGATACTTTTTAGATGTACGTGACCAAAGCATGTAATGAAAGTTGAAGATTTGAAGTTTGGTTGCATGTATTGGAAGGCCTGGCACTTACCTATGTCTACATATGACTACATATAGAACATGTGGTCTATATGAGACTAAGGTAGATACCAGAATTGAAAATCCAAAGAGTGGAAGAGCTAAAAAAAACTTCTGGCACTTACCTATGTCAACATGCGGAGCGCATATAGCACATGTGGACAGCATATGGGTCGGGTAAGTGTCAAAAGTCCAAAATCCCGAGAGCATAAGGTGCAGGAAATTTTTTGGCACTTATATGTGTCTACATGCTCCTAGGGTAAGGCCACATATGACACATGTGCCCAAGGCCAGGCCGCATGCTGACATAGGTAAGTGGCCACCTACTTTTTTTGTCCTTTTTCATCTGGGCTTTGATTTTAGGGTTTTTTCATGTACTATAAATACCCTTTATGCATTTTTAATAGTAGTTACGCACTCTTGATACTTACAAACATATTCCGAGATTCAATTTTAGTCTTGGAATTCTCTTGTATTGACTTCGGCTTCTTGATTTAGTTAAATTTTTGGGCTTTCGATTGTGATTATTGTGATTTCATCTTATACTTTCAATCATGAATGTTGTTGATTCTTTCACAAGCATGAGAGGCTAAAAACCCCTTAACTAAGGTTATGGAAACCCTGGTGGATCGACGAAGTAGGGGAAGTGCTATTGTTGTTCTGAACTGATACCTATGCATGCATTATATTATCTTCGCTTTAATAGTTATCTTAGTGGTTTCAAACATTAGGATCCCGCTTAGATTATTGCTACTCACTCCAAAAGAGGAGTAGTGACTTGGAAAAGATAACTACAACAGTAATTTGAAGTTTAACTATCGATCCATGATACTAGGTATTATCTAAGTAAGATGGTTAGCTGTCATCTGATAACTATAGACTCAAAAGGTAATAGTTAACTGGGATCTAGGATAATGGTTAGTAAGGCAACATCCTGAGACTCAAAAGGTAAAGGGTGAAATCTGTTAGCTAGTCCAAAACACGATTAATGGTACATAACTTATTAGATTCTGCATGCAAGGTATAGGGTTTGTTCAACAAAGCACGATAATCTTATAGAGTTGAGAAGCCAGGGGGAACACAATCCTAGTGTTCACCGATGATGGATTACAACTAAGTTGATACTAGCTACTTTTTCGATATCGATACTTCAATCCCCCATTTACTTTTCCAGTTTTACCCATTGATTACAATAGCAGAAGTCGCAATTCCAAGTATTCCCTTGGGATTCGAACCCAACCATTGTTGGGTTACTATATTTTCCAGCAAATACGAACAAATACTAATCCACCCAGTGCATTCTAAGAATCAAGTCGGATCCTTAAGGTTCACGATCTTGTTATTTATCAAATTCAACATTAAGTCAATCGAATTTTACTACACCTATTGAGATTTCATATTTAAAAGCACTCGTTCTTTTGTTTCAAAGCAATTGAATTTTGTAATCAAAAAAAAAATCTGCCCAACATCAAGCATTTCTCAATGGTCGCAATCAAGATCTTATTACTTTTTCAGCTTCTAAAGACCCATTCCCCTTAAGAAGGTCGTCATCCATATATCATATGGGAAGGAAACTAACTAAGAGGATGCAAAAAATAAGAATTTCCAAAAAAGGCACAAATAATTACTGAAAGCTGAAAATTTTCCAGGGAGGGTGAAAATAAATAAAACAAACACTTTAAACTAAATTTGCCAAAGAGGGCAATAATCCAAACTTGTCAACTTACAAAATAATCCAAAAAAAACATAAAATTAAAAATTCCTCAACCACCACATAAAACATACGAAAGAAGATGAAATAGAAAATGAGAAATTCTACCCCACCCCACACTTAAAATGAAGAACTGTCCCAGTGCTATCAAATAAGTCTATGGCAAGGTGGTAGTAAACTCCCTGCTCAGTCGAATGGTACTAGTGTCATCATCAGTACCCTCGCCATCACCAAAATCATCACCATAATTGCCATTATCATATTACTCTTCTTCTTCAGACTCATAATAAAAATAGCCCATGCACCTCCCCTCCTCATTGAGGACATCATCATCCAATGTCTTATCAAAATCAAGACCAATCTGCAGCATAGTCTGAGCATAAGGCCCTAGTGGGTAGTCCAAATCTACAGGACAAACCCCCTGTTGGGTGGCTGGACTCCCCCCAATCTTCAATTGCAGCATAGTGAGCCCATACATACGGGTTGTGATCTCATCATTCTGAGCTTGACGCTCGGGCATAGTCAAAGTAACACCATAAGAGACAGGCCCCTTTGTTTGTGAGAAATCCAATGGTCTGAGATTAACAAGTGGTTTGTAATCCATCTCCTCCTCGGGCACACCTTGCCGCCTCAGAAACCTAGTCAACAGCCCACCAAAACCAATCAACGACCCCCTAAAAATCTGGTTTTCCTCATGGCGGAGAAAATAATTGCACTAACATTCAACTTAACATCTTAGCGCATCAAGGCATAGATGATACACACCCGATCCTATGTCTCTTTTATCATATGTGTCCCATGAATAAGGCAAGCATATATGATTTTTGCCCATAAGCAAGCCTCCCTATTCATGTGAGCAAAAGGGAGTGGCACGTGAGTCCCATCCTCTTTGTGACGAATCCACCGGGCTGCCGAATGAGTGCCACATAAAAGATGGCAAATATGCTGGTATGGTGGCTCAACATTCATTCATTTCAATGGCTCCACATATAAATAGGTGTACCTAGTATGTCATTCATAGAATTAGAAGTAAAAGTTACCACACGACCCCTTACCTCTACCTCTGCATCTTTGTTTTACCAATCCTAATTAGCATAAAATTCCCTCACAAGACTGAGGTTTCACTCAAATGGATATTTGAATAAGAAATTCATGTACAGCGCCTTAATTTAGTACACCATACTAGCCCTATCAGCGAATTGATCAGTTGAATACTTTGACTCCTTATGTTAGGAATACCATTTTCTCCCAGTCTCCACCACGGCCTTAGTCCTATACCTCCTAGGTTGACCTCGTGGAATATGTGGGACTGGGAGCACACGGTCAGCATGTCAACTACTTTTGTTCCTAGATTTAGATGAACCATCCATATTGTTTCCCTTGCTCCTCTGCTGCTGGCTAGACATTGTACCTATTAATCACGACAACCCAAGAACATATCAAATAAGCACCTTAGAAACTAGCAACCACTAAGTGTGGAATTCACCCCACACTTAGTTCTTAGTACAGGTATATACGTGAATGAACCAGGGTACTCAGACTTCCCCTGTTTAACATACAATTACTCTCATCAGTCATCCAACATCAAACAAAAAGACATTTCAAAGAATTGGAAATTTACAGTCTTGTCTTAATAGCTTAACTGTCTAACGGCTTCTACAAATACTTTCACATTTTTTTCTTCAATAATTTCAAAAGTGTGCATTCACTATGTCAAACACATGCTCAATTCAATGACACTCCATTCAGTGATTTATAGCTACCACTAAGGAGGTGTGAGATCAAGATCCACCCCACACTTAGTTTTCATCATGTAGTGAACATTAACACCCCTAAATTATTTCAATTCACGGTAGTATTCATCAAAATAACTCATCATGTACGAACAGGATCAGCTTAAGATGCAATTGAATATTTCAACTATAGCTATCATGTAAGCAATCAAATTTCATCCCACATCAGTATCAACCGTACAAATACTACACACAAACTTAACAGTACAGCCAAACAATTCTTAACATTCACCATTTTGGACCCTATATACAAAAATCACCAACCTCCATATGCTACCCAAAAAGATTCTACTAGTTGAGTTGAGTTTAAACCCCCAATCGAACCTATCACTGTCACTTCTTTAAGTTAACATGCTATTCATCATCTAATTTCCATGAATCAAGAACTAATCCATTACATATATCATCAATGACTAAGAAATCAAATCATACTATCATATAATAGCAACTTGAGCAACTAAAAAGTGGAAGACTTACCTTAGTCTTAGTTGAAAAGATGAAGATGGAATTTGAATCTTGTTATTATTGCCAATAAGGGACAAAACTTAAAGGAAGAAAACTTGGTGCTTTGGGAACTTAGGGCGGCGGCGGCTAGGTTAGTAGAGAAAAGGTAAAATGATAGGAAATGGGGTATTTATAGAGGGGGTAAATTAGGGGTCCGATTAGGTTTAATTTTTTTACAGACGGGTGCAGACGACGTGATGTGTCAATAATTGCATTGAAGAAGCAACGCGATCCGTCAAGTCCACGTCATTACACTGGATTTAGCCTTCAAATATTTTTCTAAGTGTTACCTGGGTGACCATTGATGCGATACGTTGGGTTCTGCATTGAACAGATTGACGCAACGCATTGACATCACGTCGATTCACTAGAACTAGCCTTTGAAAATTTTTCTAAGCGTGGGTATGTAGCACTGAAATTTGCCAGGAAAAATTTTTGTAAGTGTGCGCACAGGCCCAGTGATGCGACGCATCGACTTAGTGTCAATCCACTAGAATTTATATCCAAAAAAAATTCTAAGGCCAAATTTCCCATATTTTGAGGCACCTTTTCTTCTCCCTTACCTTTTTCACCTCTTATCTCCTATTTTAACTTACTCAAAGATTGTTGTTCACCCTCTTCTCATCTTCTCTATCTCCACCACCTTTCTCATTCTTGCACATCAACCAAAAACAATAAAATTACGTAAGAAAAAATGAGTTGCCTCCCACCAAGCACCTTATTTTCGGTCGTGGCACGACTCATCTTTTTGTATTTTTCTCTTTATCTTTAACAATTAAAAATTAAACTACCTATTACATTACATCTGTGGGTTGCCTCCCATATAGCTCCTTATTTTACGTCATGGCATGACTTAGCTCAGTCTTACTCATCAGTAAAAGTGATGGATATATTGTGCTTATCTCTATGATCAGCCCAATAATGCTTCGCATATTGTCCATACACTAGAAACTTCTCAGTCTTCTCTTTGTTCCACAATTCAACTACTCTATGAGGTGTCATTTGTACTACTTCAAAAGGTCCAGACCACTTAGACCACAATTTACCCAGAAACAACTTTAATCTTTAATTGAAGAGCAAAACAAGTTGTCCTAGTTTAAACAATCTGTCCTAAAATTACTTGTCATGCCATCTATTAGTTCTCTCCTTATACATTTTTGCGTTATTATACGTATTAAGATAAAATTCATCTAATTTAATAAGCCGCAATAATCTCTTCTCTCCCACGGCCTTCATCTCAAGATTTAACTTTTTAATGGCACAATAAGCTTGATGTTCCAGCTCTATAGGTAAGTGACAAGCTTTCCCGTAAACCAAATGATATGGAGAAGTACAAATTGGTGTCTTATAAGTTGTCCGGTATGCCCATAATGCATCTTCTAGATTTTTGGTCCAATCCTTATATTACCCATTAACAGTCTTCTGTAGTATTTGCTTATCTCCCGGTTAGAGACCTTAACTTGTCCACTCGTTTGTGGATGCTATGCAGTGGCCACCTTGTGCCTAACACCATATTTGGCTAAAATATTCTTAAACTAAGTGTTAATAAAGTGCATACCTCTGTCACTGATTATTGCTCTTGGAGTTCCAAACCAGGAAAATATTTGCTTTTTCATGAACTTCAGCACCACTCTTGCATTATTAGTAGGACAATCTGCAGCTTCCACCCATTTGGATACATAATCAACTGCCACAAGAATGTACAAGTTGCCATTGGACGGTGGGAATGGTCCCATAAAATCAATTCCCAAATATCAAATAATTCCACTTCAAGAATATTATTTAGGGGCATCTCATGACGTCTTGAAATTGTTCCTAATTTTTGGCATTGATCACAACTCTACACAAAAACAAAGGAATCTCTAAACAATGTTGGCCAAAATAACCCAGATTGCAACACTTTTCTTGCTGTTCTTTTACCCCCATGATGGTCACTATAAGAGGATGAATGACACTTTTGTAGCACTTATGTGAATTCAGCTTTCGGAACATATCTGCATATAATTCCATTTGGACCCTGCTAGGAAAGATATGGCTCATCCCATATATAAGCACGAGAATCATGAAGCAGTTTCTTCCTCTGTTGAATTGTATTGTCAAGAGGGTAAAAGTTACTTACCAACAAATTTATGATGTTCGCAAACCAAGGAACTTCACACTACTTTATAGACAATAATTTTTCATCTAAAAACTCTTCTCGAATATAGAGAAAGTTATTAACAACATGATCATGAGTTTCTAACCTTGACAAATACTCTACAACTTAATTTTTTGCTCCTTTACGATCATGAACCTCTAAGCCAAAATCTTACACTAACAAAATCCACCAAATCAATCGAGGCTTTGCATCTTTTTTTTTAAGAGATACTTGATGGCCGCATGGTCTGTGTGAGCAATAACCTTTGTTCCCACCAAGTATGCTCTAAATTTATCAAATGCATAGACCACCGCTAACATCTCCTTATCAATGACTGTATAATTCATTTAGGCATCATTCAAGACTTTAATAGCATAGTAAATAGACCAAAATACCTTGTCTTTTCTTTGCCCCAAAAAATCTCCTACAGTCACGTCACTAGCATCACACATCAATTCAAATGGTAACTCCTAATCTGGAGAAATCAAAATCGGAGATTCTATCAGCTTCTCAAATGTTTCTTGATAACCCACCCCAAAATTGAACTTGGCCTCTTTTTCTAACAATTTGCAAATCAGGCTTGCAATCCTTGAGAAGTCCTGAATAAAACGCCTGTAGAAACTTGCATGCCCCAAGAAACTTCAAACTCCTTTCACCGTGACTAGATGTGGCAGCTTTTCTATTACTTCAAATTTGGCTTGATCTACTTCAAGTCCTCTGCATGACACTTTATGGACAAGGACTATTCCCTTATTTACCAAAAAGTGGCACTTCTCCCAATTCAACACCAAATTTGTCTCTTCACATTGAGCTAGGACTCAATGTAAATTCTGCAAGCATTTATCAAAAAAATCACCATAAATAAAGAAATAGTCCATGAATACCTCAACGAATTCTTCAACCATGTCGTTGAATATTGCCATCATGCATCTCTTAAACATTATAGGTGCATCGCATAGGACAAACGGCATACGTCTGAACGCATATGTACATATGGGCAAGTAAAGTCATCTTCTCTTGATCCTTAGGAGCAATGGTGATCAGGTTATAACATGATTAACCATCTAGAAAATAGTAATACTCCTTCCCTGCCAACCTTTCCAACATCTGATCAATGAATGAGATAGGGTAGTGGTCTTTTATTGTGGCTTCATTCAGTATCCGATAGTCAATAAAAATTCTCCATACAGTCACCATGCAAGTGGTAATTAACTCATTAATTTCATTCGTAACCACAGTCATCCCACCTTTCTTTGTAACACAATGTATTGGGCTTACCCGTTTGCTGTCTGAAATTGGATAAATAATACCATTATCCAGCCACTTAATGACCTTTTTCCATACCACGTCCTTCATCACTGGATTTAACCCACGTTGTTGCTGAACCCTTGGTTTGAAACCTTCTTCCATGTGTATCTTGTGCATGCAAAAAGCTGGATTTATCCCTGTAATGTCAGACATGTACCACCCGATCGCCTTCTTTCTTCTTTTCAACACCGTCATTACTTCTTGTACCTGTATATCAGATAATCCTGTAGACAAAATAATTGGCAAGGTATCATTATCACCAAGGTATACATATTTCAAGTAAGGAGGAAGAACTTTAATCTTTAATTTTGGAGCTTCATTAATTGAAGCTTTGGGGAAAGGACTAATTGGCCTGTTCAATAGCTCAAAAGGCAATTTTATTATTTTAATGATCATCCAATTCGTGACTTAAACTAATGCCAATGCTTCCACATCTCCATAAATATCACGACCTACCGAAGCTCTCTCTTAGATCTTCTGGCAATAACAGTCTCTAATCAGACTCAAGATCTATAACTTTTATAGCAGACAACTCCTCATATATAGCTAGAAATTTTAGTGCCTTATACACATCAAAAACCTTCACTTTATCGTGCGCTCTCATTGTCATTTTCCCTACTACTATATAAATTAATGACTATCTCGTTGCTAAGAAAGGTCGTCCTAAAATAAATGGAACAACAGGATCAGCTTAAAAGTCAAAAATTAAAAAATCCATCGAAAAGATTAAGGATCCCACTTGCACTAAGACATCTTCAATAATACCATCACGCCTAGCAAGGGACCTATCTTCCAACTAGAAAACAATAGTAGCGGGTTGGGGACTCCCAAGACCCATCTTCCAGTACCAAGATGTGGGCATAAGATTGATGCTAGTCCCCAAGTCACATAATCCACGATCACTAATGGTCTGTCCTATAGTTATTTGTAAAGTGAAACTACCTGGATCCTTTAACTTCATAGGCAGTTTGTTTTGAATCTTGGATGTGCACTCCTTAGTAAGTACAACTGTAGCATACTTTGTAAATCAGTTTTTATTTGCCACTATATTCTTCAGGTATTTGTCATATTTTGGAACACTCTACAGAATATCAACAAGAGGAAGCTTTGCATAAACCTTCTTTAGAAGATCCAAGAACTACTTGTAACTCGCCTCCTCTTGGTGCTTCCTTTCCCTTTGAGAAAAGGGTAAAGGTAAAGTTTTCTCTGCCATGTGAATTTCATCGCTTGCCACTTTTTCCTTGACCTTTTTCTCCTTGTTGTCTTTAGAGCCATCATTAGTGACTATAGGAATAACCTGCTCCTGAACCATCTCCTTAATTTATAATCCACTTTTTGTTATAACCGCATTCACCTATTTCAGATTTGCCTGTGTATTTCTAGGTAATGCTCCTTGAGGCCTTATATTTTTTGCTCCTGCAATCTGACCGAGTTGTAACTCTAGATTTCTTGTAAACAATTATTGACTATTCAACTCTAATGCGAACTGTGCCTATTGCGTCTTCACTTCTGTTGCAAACTATGTGTATTGAGCTAAAATCTGCTTCATCATCTCCTCCCTATTACTATCTTGAGCAGTAGCCTAATTATTCTGAGATGACTGTTGATTTGGTTACATTGTCCCCTTAAACAGATTACTGTTCTGTGCCTAATTTCCATCACATGAGAAATTGGGATGGTTTCTCTAATTGGGATTATACGTGTTACAAAAATTCTGCTATCCTTGACGATTTGCATTCCCCACGTAGTTGAAAGAATCTAGATTAGCTATACAAGTATCTTTTGCTTGCTCACCACTTTCACAAACCTCGTACCAACAATTCACCAGTTGGAATGCATTAGTTGTTGCTGCTGTTTGTGTAACCCCCAACTTTATGTTATCAAGCTGAGTAATCATATGGTTTTGTATTTCTATGATCTATGCTTGTCGTGCAGTAAATTAGTCTACCTCCAATACCCCTGCAATCTTTCTTGGAGCACTCTTCGAATCAGCATGCCAATCAGGATTCCCTTATGAAATCTAATTCAGCAGTGTGTACAATTCCTCATATATCTTCTTAACTTACTGCTAAATCCAAGAGAATCTTCATATATGGATCCAATTCTTTAATGAAAGTATGTGAGGGCAATTTATGAGCATACCCTTAAATCTCTCTCAAGCTTGGTAGAGATTCTCTCCTTATTTCTGTCTAAACCTCAGAATGTCACTTCTTAAAACTGTAGTCTTCCCTGATGGAAAGAATTGAATAAGGAACTTTCGAGCTAGATCTTCCCATGAAGTGATGGAGAGTGGTGGTTCAGCATGTAACCACCTTTTTTCTTCACCCATTGGAGAAAAAGGAAAGAGTTTCAATCTAAAATAATTATAATTCAGCCCTATATGTGTTGTTGCGGATCTTCATATGAAAGGCCATGGAATTTCCCCGCTAAGTTCAACAATTGCACCATATTCTGCTTTAATTCAAATTGAACACTTGGTTTGGGCTTGCGAATAATGTTCATCGCATGGTTCGTGAGTAGGATTTCCACTTTACGAACACGTCTAGGAGCTGTTTGAGCAGGAACAACTAGAATAACCGGAGGCGGGACGTTTTCGGTATTTGGATCGATAGGGTCATTTGGATCTCTTATTTCAACTATTTGGACCTGTTGATTTGGATATTGAGCTCTTCTCCTTTGTTAAAAGATTTGTTCTGGTTTTGGAAAAGGCTCTACTAACTCTTTATCTCTCGCCAGTCCTGTATTCAGCTAAACCTGTAAAAATTCAGCCGTTAAGATCAAGTTGTTAACACTTAAAACTTATCAAAAAAATTAGCAATTTACAAATTATATTAGTCCACGGCAACAGCGCCAAAAACTTGTTACGACTCAAACACACACGCAAGTGCACGCGATCGTTCAAGTAGTATAGTGACTTAGAAAGTCAAATATTGTTCCCACGAGGACTAAGCAACTAGAAATTGACCCAACTTTTAGTTGTAGACAACGAGGTATTAAGTGTTGTAAATTATCAAAATGATTGTGAATTTAAGAATAAGAATGTAAATTAATAAATAAGAAATAAACGTTTGTGACTAGAGAAAAGCAAGCAACGGTTGTAGACAGTAATGATAAGAATTCCAGGTTTGAGGCTTATTGAACAATCATACAAATCTCTATTCTTATCGCATTCTAATTGGTTATCAGGTTGTTGATTCGCAAGTTTTATGTTACAATCTTGGTCTCCCGACCTCAAATCTTTTATCTATTGAATATTTCAACTACCACTCCTGCAGAGATACAATAATTCTTCTAGATTCATATAGTTGTCTTTTTGTAATTAGAACAACCAAGGCTTCTAGGTATATCCCTATCCTAGATGCTAATTCAAACCCCTTATTTCATAAAAGGATAAGAACTTTGCTCCTTAATTTCTTCGTTTTATCCTACGATTCTCCTCCCAGATTCACATAGGAATATAGATTTATTCTAATAGTGGCCACTCATAAAAATAGTAAGCTCAAGAAATTAAGAACAACCCAAATGATAATCCAAAAAGAAACTACAATAAAATAATATCAAAGAGTAATCATGTTCTTGGCCTCAACCTCAAAACAAAGGTATTTACCCACTCATGTTTGAATTCAACATACAAAATAAGTAATTAATCATACCCAAAATTAATCTTGAAGTAAAGATGTTCAAAAGAAATAATAGGAACCCTAGAAGAGAGAATTTTATACTTTTTCACCAATGCTATGCTTGCCAAAAGTGTTTGAAATTGTGCTTATGTGTTTCTTTTATACTTGGAA
The DNA here is from genome assembly GCF_002878395.1 of Capsicum annuum. Classification (NCBI taxonomy): domain Eukaryota; kingdom Viridiplantae; phylum Streptophyta; class Magnoliopsida; order Solanales; family Solanaceae; genus Capsicum; species Capsicum annuum. The sequence goes on from NC_061121.1 coordinate 211,772,306, forward strand.
AAATTTCACCAGATCTGCACTACTAACGCGATGCATCACTAATCGCGTTGCTCAGACCAACGTGTTGCATCAACTTCACATTGATGCACTGGAACTTCACTTTAAAAATTCGACTAAGTCAAATTTCACAACACACGATGCGACACATCAACATTTCATCGTGTCACTGGAATTGTCATCTGAAATTTCGACGAAGTCCCCAAACTCATGTATCAACGCGACGCGTTAACTTTGCATCGATGTTCTGGAAGTTCCTTCTGAAATTTTGGCTAAGGAACAGAATTTACGGGATGACGCAACGCGGCGAGTTAACGTTGCATCACTGGAAATTCACTCCAAATATTCACTTAACTCTCGTAAATCTTCTTTTTTAGCTTCTTCCTTTTATACTTGCTCTCGTGCATCTACACATGTTTTTTGACTCGATAAAGATGGTCTTCCACCTCAATCATGATTACTTCCACACCATCGATAAATAATTGCTTCATAATATGTTTCCAATTTTTGTCTGAATCCTTTGGAAACTTACCTGTATCACTAATCACATTGGTTAGCAATGAAATACAATTTAGCTCACAATAATATATAATTAACACAATTTTTGTTCTTAAAACAAGTCTAAATATGGGTAGATAGCGGTGTTTGGATTTATAAATATACCTATGATCAGTCAGCTTATTTCAACACGAAGTAATTTTCTATTATCTGCAAAGTAAAATAACTCAAAGACAGACGTGTTATATCCTATACATGATAAACAATGTAAGATGTTGACAAGAAGTAACCACATAGAGTTATTTTCAGTATAGGCAAATTGATCTACGGGAGCATAGTGGATAAATTTACCTTTGATTCAAACAAACACACATAAACACATAAGACAGTTATATTACTCAAAAATATTATAATAATCGCATATCCTAATTAGGGTGACCCTTTTGAGCCAAGGGTTGGCCTAGCGAATTTTGAAGGAAATATATGCCTTTTAAAACTAATCCATTAGCCCCCAAAATCTCCATAGATATATAAAAAGGGCATAAATTCATAGAAAGATGCACAAAAGGGATACAATCTTTAGGGTAAAGGAAAAATACATGGAAGAAAGAATAAGGTCCCACATAGGGGATAGAAAAACTAGCTCTTAGATGCTCTTTCATCGGCATTTACCCAGTCAACTTTATCCACCTCTTGCCATATGTGATATATGTTGATGATCAGGTGACTCCCACATAATTGTTCTTTACTATCATAGGTCATCTTGCCGATGCTATCAATATGGGAAACTAGGCAATCATCCAAATTAATCAAACACCGCCTAACATCATCGACCTCTTGCCTAGCTTGCTTTAACTTTTGTCTCAACTTATGGTTGAGGCATCTTCTATATGCATCTACTGGTGCACAATTTTATTTTTTAAAATTCATCCTAAAGCCTGTGGATCTGAATCTGATGTTCTGTTTCTACATCAATGATTTGTGGGAACGTTCGGCCCCGGGATTAATGTTTCGACGAGATTCTTCTTCAACAACTCTTTATAGGTATCACTAACCTCGAGTTTATACCCGATATAGAAAAAGATTTATTCAGTATTTATTCTCCTCCAATCCTTTACCATGTAGTCCTTAAATGGGGTTTTGCCTTCTCCTTATTTAGTGATGAATCTAACCTTAGGCAGAGTTTGCGGTGTTTCTTGCTTGATTTCAAATTGTGTAAGGACTCTGTTCGGATTATAAGGACGAGTTCCTTGAGACCTGGAAGTACTAAAAAAGGCCATTCATCCCCTCAAATAATGTACTTTCTTGGACGAAGATATTTAATATACCACTGGAAGTTGTCATCTCTTAACTCACCAAAAATCTTAAACCAGAACTCTAGAGTTTGTCTCCTCTTAAACCTTTGTAGAGATAACCAAATGTTATGTGGTGATATACAATCTACCCTTGTTCGGTGGTCTAGCTTCTCCACTCTAGGATTTTTTAACAAATGCTTCATCATCCACCATTGCAAGATAAAGTTACATCCTTGAAAGAAATGATGCCCCTTTGACATCTCCCAAAGCTCGATATATTTCAGCGACAATTATGGAGGATACTGTGGAATACATTAGTGGGACCATAATCTATTTCTTAGAAGAGAGCATGTGTTACCATAATGACTCTTGGATGAATGGTGCCATTTTATCCTTGTAAGAACACCATAGTTCCAAGTAAGCCCATTATGAAAGCAAAAGCTCTTTTGTCCTTTCATTTTGACTCTAATTCAAATTTATGTTTGAATTTCTCAAAAATGTTACACCTTCCAAACCAAAGATAAAACTCACAAAAAATTATGTTTGCCCCATCAGTTTCCCCCAACTAGGTATCATCATTGATTGAAAAGGCATCCTTGATCTTTTAATGGTTTCATACGATAGGGACTAGAATGTTGTTATCATATGAACTCCTTCTTTTTCTTCACGTATTGATGCTTTCAAAATAGGTTACTACTTCTTCAATAATGGGAGTCAATTCAACTTTCTCAACATAGAACATCATGTTGTCATCATCCCAAAATTCAGTTAGCACATGGATTATTTCAGACCAAATGTCCATCTCTATAAGTGAAGGTAGATGCCTGATATGCGTACTAACAATATCTTTATATTTTTCACTCATATAGGTCCACCATACTTTCAGGAAGTTATCAGGATTGGTAACCATCTTGAATCTTTTGCAAGGGTACGGTTGAGTCATTACTTCATGAAAGAAAAAAAAATAAGCTTTCCCTCTACCCCAAAGAATAATGGATTAGACTAAATAACATATGTTTCTTCAATACATAAATATGATATGTATGTAATTAGATCGTGGCCAATAGATGCAGGGAAGGTTTTCTAATGGGCCTAATACCCCATCGGATATTAGGTCATCCTAAGCTCATGCCTAAAAATAGGTTTTGGTTTTGCTCTATCCGGGGTGTCTAGAGTGGTCTTGGACTAGGTTCCCAAGTAGACAACTTGAGTTTGAAAATACAAATAGCCATCGGACACCTAACATATGGGTAAATCATCGTATTCTCAACACTTAATTTAGAATTGAACAATAGGGGTTGGGACATCTTGATTTGGAATTGAACAATAAGGGCCAGGACATCTATGAAACCACAAAAAATTTATATATTTCAAATGGGAAAGTATGCTATGAAATGCAACAATTTAAATTTCAAATAATTAAACACATAAGCATACAAACAGTTTATCTATTACAAACCCAAATAGTTAGTCAAAGAAGCTAATTCAAATATTTGGTTATAACCTAGTTAAAGTCTCCAACAAAGTCGTCAATTCTATTTTGTGGAAAAAAATATGACTTTTTGCAGTTTTACAAATTCAAATACTTTTGAAAAAAATTTCAAACTTGATATTTTGAAAATAGAGTCACCACGTAACTTATTTAGGAGAATCAAGAAAAACCTTTGAAAATTACTTACAGATTTGAAAAAGTCCTTTAAGATTAGAAATTCTGAATAAATATTTCGTATTAATACTATTGAAAAGTTGTTAAGGCATGAAGAGTATCCGCTAACTTGCGGTTATCTGAGCTATTTGAAAATAATTTTTTGACTATCTTTGAAAAGTGATTTGCTTTTATTTAGAGAAAATATATTAAGGAAAAACTTAGTTTTGGAGTTTGTGCAGAATAAATTTTTTAACGACTTATTAGGGAATTTAATTAAGTTTAAAGAGTTAGTCGAAAATAGACATAACAAGGAGAAAAGGGGAAACTAAAAGACTTAGGCCATTAGGCCCAAATCCACAAACCCTATCCTAAACTAATTTGGGATTTTTTCGCATCCACACCTATCCTAATCTAATCATTTGGGCTTTTAGCCCATTTGCACCTGTCATAATCAAATTATTTGGGTTTTTTGTCCATAACCTGTCATAAACTACTCTTTCAAACCTTTGAGGCCCAATATCTACTTCACCTATATTAAATTACAAATTTGGCTTTGAGGTCCAAATTAATGAATAAATAAATAAAAATACGGCAAAAAATGAAAACTTTTTAAGTCTCCTAACGACCTCATCAATGAGTTTTGCCCCATTTTTTTCTTCTTCCATATTCTTGCACTAATACATCATATGATTGAAATTTTGGATTCAAACTGACTCGAGAAAGAATGGGCCTCGATGGCCCATCAGGGAAATGCAGAGGAAAGGAGTCCACTTGAACTTCTTCAGAACAGAAAAACAGGACTCGAGCTATCGTTGGAAGCTTGACCACTAGGGAGAATTCGAAATCGAACCAACTAAACTTTAACTAAGAGAACTTCTAATGGAAATTATCTTGCCCGAAAATAATCTTCAAGTCTTTATGCTCAATAGGCTTTTTTCAACCTTCAAAGGCTTCACCAATTTTAGCTCAACAATGAGTTTCATATAGTAAACAAATTTAAGGTCAAAACCTAATCCCATTGATGTAGGGGGAAAGGAAATCGAGGGTATTTTGGAGATTTTCAAAGGTGAATTTTTTGGATTTTTTCATGAGGATAGGGTTGTAACCTCATTCTTGTATTGATTTTGGATTCTTTTGAAGAAATTTGAATTGGTTCAACCAATGGAAAGTAGTGAAAAGGAATAATCCCCAAAAACCAGTAGAATTTGCATAAATATGTAGGAATTC
>NC_061121.1:211779970-211929676 GCF_002878395.1 Capsicum annuum
GGAAATAGGTTGGTTGAATTTTGTTGGGTAGATTAGGAATTAGGAGTCTAGGGACTTAGGTTATTTAGGCCATTTGCTAAATAGACAAAAAATAAAAATTTAGACAATTATATTTAAACTTCAGCCAAATTATAATTCAATAGACCAGTTGCATTACAATTATGATCGATTTGATTTCAATTAAGGTCCAAATTAATAAATTGACTAAATTAAAGCAACATTTGAAATAAATTAACAACCAATTCAATTCCAAGCTTCTTGATTTAATAAAATCAAATGACTATTTTTTTAAATAAATTATTTTTGTGAAAAAATTATATTTAAATCAAGATTTTAATTATTTGAATCAATTTTCAAGATAACCCTTGATTAAAATTTAATTTCTTATAAAATGATTATTTAAGTAACAAAATTATATGATTTTATATACGCGAATACAAAAATATATAATCGTTACTTAAATGACCATATAAATACTCTGAAAAAAAATTTATTTGGATAAAATAAATATTGTAATTTTATTTAAAATCAAAGAAACTTTAAAGTAACTTAATCATGGAGGGCAAAAATTAGGTGTCAACAATATATTTCTATAACCAACCACAATATTACAATTCCATAACCACCTGAGCCAACATCCACTCATTATTCCCACTATCCATGAATTTTCTACATAATTCATATGCCCACAAAGTATGGATATATCACAGTACGCCGAAGGCACCACTATAAACATTTCTAACAACACAATGCAATTATTCATATGTATTCTAGGCTATCAGCATCACATAAAACCCCACACGGTCTCACATACCACATGATATCTCTGATTCAATAATTAGATCACATATACCACACAGGCACAACATATAGATAGCCATATTTCATGATTATCTCTCACCCTTAACATACATTTTGGTATACAAATTAACTAACCATCCCAGTTTGAAGAGTTAAGTCATAACCTACCTCGACTGTCGGAATCAATTTGCAGCACCTCAACTACAAAGTCATACTTCTCACGAATGGTCCTGAAATCAACTAAAATAAAGAGATATAGAATTTACAAGCCAAAACAAAGCTAATGATACTCATACTGACTGCTTTTGGTTTAGAATCAAAATGGACCCTCGAAATGAGTTTTTAAAAAAGAAAGGAAAAATTATAATTTTACTTCAAGAACATGTTTTTCATAATTTTAGAAATCTACAGTTGAAAACTCAAGTCAAATAGAGTCAAAAATCAAGTTCAAATCTAAGAAAAATTATTTTTGAGCTTTATCATGTAAAATTTTAGAAATTCGTGTTAAAATCAACAATTGAAGTTGCTTTGAAGGTTAAATTGATAAAAAAAAATCAATAATTATAAGATTAAAATATTATTCAAGTGAAAAGAAGAGAAATTGAGGTTTAAAAGCAAGCCCTAAGATTTTTGGAGTTTTGAGAAATTAATCAAGAATTTTAGTAAGAAAGGATGAAACCTCACCTTAAATCCGTAATAGAATCCAGAAATAGATGTTAATCTAGCTTATTAAGATCCCAAAAACTTCACTTTTAATGTCTCGCACTATTTTAGGGTTTAACACTTAAGAGGCAATGTAAAGAAAGAGCAAAATGGGTAAAAAAAAAGGGGGGGGGGGGGGGGGGAATTGGTTTATTTTTCCCTAATTTTTAAGTCCAAAAATGGACTTTGTTGGGGTGTCCGAGACTCGTTCGGAGTCTGATATATACAAATGAACTATGTAACAACATTAAAATTTAAATTCAATGATTGGACTTAATGGCAATATCAAATTTTTAAAAAATATATCGTTTTCACAGATTGACCCCCAAAATCCAAAATCATAATTACCCAAACCGAGGGTTAAAATGAGCTTTAAAAGCTGTAAAATTACATCACAATAGTTACCATTGTAAAATCAATGTTCTGGATGTGTTGGTAAAGTTGGATTTTCCATTCGAAGTTGTTTCGACCAAATATGGATCCCACATCCATATTTCTAATTTTTTTAACTTTCCGACCAATAGTTCAAAATAAGCTCGGGTGTATCAAGACCTGAACCAAAGGTCTACCTAGCCTATAATCAATATTCTGAAGTTGTTGGCACAATCCGTTCAACCATCTGTTGCATGAATCAAAAGATAACTACATATGTCCATAATATGGCTCTCGAAGTCACCAAAAACCACAATGTCACACAAATGATACCAAAATGCATCAAGAACCATGTTAATCACCTCCATACCTCAAAAGTACCATAATGTAACTACGAGGAGGGATAAAACAGTTAAATCACATAAAAACAAAAAATTCACATATTTCATCAAAAAATTAAGTTATTACAATGGTAGACAGTTGACCAAGAAGAGGAAATAGGGAATTGTTATTCGTCTGATAGTGCTCCTTATCCTAAGCCTATGAGTGATCATCTTTCTCAGGCTAACGGTAGTTCTAAGGTATAGGGTTCCCAATCTAAGGATAATGGAGCTCAATCAACTTTACCTTATCCTCTTTATCATTTTTATGGGAAGCTCCATTGTGGTTATTATGAGGATGGAAGGAATTCATGCTATAATTGTGGTCAAATAGGTCATATACAGTGGGATTATCCTTCAGCCAGAATTGTCACTAGAGCTAATAAAGTCTTGGTTGTTACGCCTTCAACTCCTGCGCTAAAGGATGCTACTTTTGGTATCTATATTGGCCGAAATCACCTCTATTCACTTGCTACTTAGATTTTGAGGCATCTCAAAATATTGTTACTGGTATATTTCAACTCTTCTCTCCTGATATGTATTATTTAATTGACCTGGGGCCTACCCCTTTTTTTGTAACTCCTTATGTGGCTGTGCATTTTTGCTTTTATCCCAAAAGTATTTTCGACCCCTTTTCTGTGTCTACCCCGGTGGGTGATTCTATTATGGCTAGAAAAATGTATAGGGATTGTGTGGTGTCTATCTTACATAGGAAGACATTGGTGGATTTAATAGAGTTGGATTTGGTGGATTTTGATGTTATCTTTGGGATGGACTGGCTTTATTCATGCTATGTTTCTCTAGATTGTAAGACCCAAAAGGTCCATTTTCACTTTCCAAATGAGCCGGTATTGGAATGGGAGGAGAGTTTCTTAGTACCCAAAAGGAGATCTATTTCCTATCTTAGAGCTTAGAAATTAATTTCAAATGGGTGTCTATATCAACTAGTTCGCATTAAGGATTCTAATTCTAAAAGTTCTTCTTTGCAATTTGTCCCTTTGGTTAACAAATTCCTAAAGTGTTTCCTAATGATCTTCCTGAAATTTTTCCTGATAGGGAAATAGATTTTGGGATTGATCTTCTTTCGGATACTCATCCTATTTCCATTCCTCCTTATATAATGGTTCTAACTGAATTAAAAAAGCTAAAGAACCAATTGAAAAATCTTCTTGATAAAGGCTTCATCATAGCGTTTCTCTGTGGGGTGCTCCTGTGCTTTTTGTACGAAAAAAAGATGGGTCTCTTCGGACGTGTATAGATTATCGTTAGTTGAATAAAGTTATAATGAAGAATAAGTACCCTCTTCCTAGAATTGATGATCTCTTCGATCAGCTTCAGGGTGTTAGATGTTTCTCTAAGATTGATCTTTGTTCGGACTATCTTCAGTTAAAAATTTGGGAGGTTGATATTCTCAAGATTGCTTTTCGAACCTGGTACGGTCACTATGAGTTTTTGGTTATGTCATTTGGATTGATTAATGCTTTGAATGTGTTCATGGATCTTATGAATTGGGTTTCCAGGCATTTTTCAGACACATTTATAATAGTCCTCATTAATGACATCTTGGCGTATTCTAAGAATGAAGAGGATCATGCCAGTCACATCCGGATTGTGTTTCAAACTCTTAAGGATCAAAAGTTGTATACTAAATTTTCTAAGTGTGAATTTTGGTTGAATGTTGTGACATTTCTTGAGCATGTTATTTCTAGTAAGAGGATCAAGTTAGATCCATAAAAAGTTGAGATGGTGAAGAAATGGCCTACACCCACGACTCCGACTGACATTAGGAGCTTCTTGGGTTTGGCTGGGTATTATAGGAGATTTGTGGAAAGTTTTTTGTCTATTGTTGCTCCGTTGACTAGGTTGACTCAGAATAAGGTTAAGTTTTTGCAGTTTGATGCTTGTGAGGGTATTTTTGAGAAGTTGAAGGATAAATTGACTTATGCATTAGTTTTGACCCTGTCCGGAGGTACTGATGGTTTTTTGTGTTTTGTGATGTGTCCCGTATGGGATGAGGTTATGTATTGATACAGCATGGTAAGGTGGTGGCCTATGCTTCTAGGCAACTTAAGGTTCATGAAAGGAACTATACGACTCATGATCTAGAGTTGGCGGCTGTGGTTTTTTCTTTGAAGATTTGGCACCATTATCTGTTGGGGTACATGTGGATATCTATTCAGATCATAAGAGCTTGCAGTATGTATTCACTTACAAGAAGTTGAATCTCAGGAAAAGAATGTCGCTTGAATTGCTTAAGAATTATGACATGAGCCTTCACTACCATCCAAGTAAAGCTAATGTTATTGTTGATGCTTTTACCAAGTTATATATGAGAATATTATCTCATGTGGATGAGAAGAAGAGGGGGATGGTGTAATACCTCGTACTTTTACCTAGCTTAAATTCATCCCAAAAATGTCAAAAGACTTGATTTAAATATGAATACACTTTTATACAAGTGAAATTTCAAGATTTTGACTTTTCATTACGTGGGAAAATGAATAAGCTTTCCATCAATACCAAATTCGCCCAAATCCGATACTCGGGCAAAGAGTTAGAGCCATTTTAGTAAGATAGTGTGCCAACTGGCAAATCAGCGCGTTGCGGAGGCTGTCCAAATGGAAATTGTTATTTTCCAGTGAGCCGATGTGATACCACTATATCACGCCATCAGCTATTTTCCCAACTGTCACTTTCCAGAGTGACTTCGCGATAATGACAAGTCGTGCCAAGGGATAAATTCCCATGCAGTGAGTCGGCGCAATGGCTCCGCATCACGCCAAACCTCCAATTCCCAGTTGTCTAGTTTCCAGTGAGCTGGCGCGATTTCATCGTGTCACGCCGGCATAAAAAATTGGGTTTCCAGAGACTATTTTTAATACACTTCCTAGGGGTAGTTTGGTATATTTCCACGGCATTAGTCAATCTAAACATGAAATTTAAACCCTAAATACCCCCATTATCTTATTATTTCTCACTTTCTCTCAAGAATTAAAACATTCTCTCTCAAAGGGGCTAAACCCTAGTTTAAGAAATCAAGAACAAGCCTAAGGATTTCCTCCAAGAACCTTCAAGAAAGAATCTTCCAAGGTATGTTAGATGTTGATTCATGGGTCTCTTTCACCCATAAAGTCCAAGAATCCTTTTTCAAAGTACAAAGATGATGTGTTTATGATTTTCATGTTTGAATTAGATTGAATTCATGTTTATGATATTAGTTGAGTTCCAATCCATTATTTAAATACAAGTTTCATGAAATTAAATAGCATGTATAACAAATATGTGATTATCTTGATAGACCCTTAAATTTATAAAGTGAATAATGCATCTATGATATTGATTTGGTTTTCAATCCATGATTATGATAAGATTCCTGAAAAATAGAATAGTATTTAGGGGGAATTATATGAATTACATGCTAAACCCTTGAATTTGTAATTAAGTATTGTATTCATGATGTTTATGTGATGAACATTATCATGTGAAATACTCATGCTCCCCAAGTATTTGCTAAAATGCCTATGTGAAGTAGATAGAGGAATCATGAGATGTTATTATGAGATCTTAATCATGTACAAGCTTATGCCCTACAAGTGTTTGATAAAATACTTATGTGAATTGAATAGTGAAGGCATGACGTGTTATTATGTGATCCCATCCATGTACAAGTTAATGCATTACAAGTGTTTGATGAAATGTCTCTATGAATAAATTATGACCAAGTGTATGTTATTCAAGATAATGCTTTGCTTTACTTTTCATGCTATCAAGTCTTAGGGGTGTTTAATACCCAAAAATTTAGTTGTTTATCTAGAGCCAGTGTCAGTTACAGAATAGTATTAATTATGTCATAATCAGTACTCTCAGTCCATTGTAGAACTCAGTCAATTACAAAACTTAGGAAAACTCAGTAACTCAGTCTCAGTCCAGTCCAGTCCAGTACAATACAGTATACTCAGTTCAGTGTCTTTTAGTTAGGAGTAAGATTCAGCATCGAGTGGAGCAGGGATGATGGCTTTCCCGTCAGATAGACAGAGTCGTTAGTAGCAATCCCTGTACTCCAGAACTGTGTAACTAGCGCAGGATGAGGAGTCACTCGTTGGACTAGGCTTGACTACCTCCCAAGGGTCACCGGTCAGATTAGGCTTGGCTCTACCCAGGTATCACCCGTCAGTTAGGCTTGGCATCCTAGTCTTTTAGTGTTAGTACCTATGGCATGGTATTAGAACCCTTCCAGCTGGGGTTATAGGTTGGACCCCAAATCAGTTCAGAGAGGGGCATATCGGTTAGATGATTACCTTCTACAGTTTCAGTCTCAATTTCAGTCTTCAGTTCAGAACTCAACTCAATTTTACAAAATCAGGACTATCAGATATAGTCAATCAGTATCAGTTAATCAGTTATCAGAATTCAATACTTAGCGTAAGAAAAGCTCAGTTGCAATTTATATATATATGTATATGCACAGATTATATTCTCAGTATTTACAGTATTCTCAGATTCTCCATGACTCTCATGTTTAGTTATTCTTATTCAGTAAGTTATATCATTATGCATATGAACCCTTGCATTTAGCCCTACCTTATCTAGCATACTAGTACATTCCCACATACTGACACATATTTTTCTGCGCTATGATATTTCATATCATAGGTTCGGACGCCTAGATTCCCAATTACTCATAGTAGATTTAAGTTTAGCCAGCAGCAGTAGATTTAGCAGTGAATCCTCATCATTCGATGATATTATACTATTTTATATTTTTAGTAGATGTATTAGTTCAGTAGATGAAGTTAGTCAGGATATTGTTCCATCAACTCCACTTTTAGACAGATTCAGTTAGAGGTTTTTTAGACTAGTTTTTAGACAGTGTTCAGTTTTTATCAGATGCTGTTATTTATTAGTATTTCAAACATTTTGAACCTTATGGCATTTCATCCTATTTTTTGCATTAATTACAGTATTACTAGTTAGATCTCACAGCAGATATCATTTATGGTTAGCTTGTGGTCCTACGGGGTTGTAAGCACCGTATGATGACTAAGGGGTATTCTCAGGTCATTACAGTTGGTGAAAGACATCCATAGGTTGGCTAACTTAGGATTTCTTCTTTTAGACTCTGAAGAAGGAGAAGTTATTATTCAAGAAGTGGTCAAATCATCTTTGGTGCAGAGGTAAAGAAGAAGAAGGCTTTGGATCCCATAATTGTGCAGATTAAGGATGGTATGGGTCAACAAAAGATTATGGCTTTTGAGATTGGAGGAGATGGTATTCTAAGATACCAAGGTAGGTTATGTGTTCCTAATCTTGATGAACTGTGGGAAAGAATTCTGACTGAGGCTAATAAGTTTTAGTATACAATTTATCTAGGTTTGACAAAAATGTATCATAAATTGAAGGAGATCTATCAGTGGAACAATATAAAGAAGGGTGTAGCAAATTTTATTGTTAATTATATGGTTTATCAGCAAGTTAAGGTTGAGCACTTGAGGCCTGGTGGCATGTCTTAAAAGATAGAGTTGCCTATGTGAAAGTGGGAGATGATAAATATGGATTTTATTACGGGTCTTTTGCAGTTTCACAATCAATATGATTCGAATTAGGTCATTGTGGATAGGATGACTAATTCCGATCATTTCTTGCTTGTGAGGACTAACTACTCGAAGGTGATTACACTAAGTTGTTCATACAGGAGATTGTGAAATTGTATGGTGCACTAGTGTTCATTATTTTAGACAGAGGTACACAGTTTTTATCTTACTTTTGACATTCGTTTCAGAAAGGTTTAGGTACACAGGTGAACCTTAGAATTGCTTTCTACCTACAGATGGATGGGCAAGGGGAGCGTAATATTGAGACCTTATCGGATATCCTAAGGTCCTGTGTGATTGACTTTAAAGGAAAGATAGGTTGATCATTTGCCTCTTATTGAGTTCGTGTACAATAATAGTTACCATTCTAGAATTCAGATGGCCCCGCTCGAGGCTCTTTATGGTAGGAGGTGTAGGCCTTCTTTTGGATAGTTTGAAGTTGGTAAGACTAGGCTTTTTGGTCTTGACTTAGTTCACCAAGCTAGGGAGAAGGTAAAAGTTATTAGAGAAATACTTATGACTACTCAAAGCCGCTAAAAGTCTTATACGGATATGAGGCAAAAACAAATTGGAGTTTGAAGTAAATGATTGGATATTCTTGAAGGTGTCTCCTATGAAAAGCGTCATGAGATTTAGGAAGAAGGGGAAGCTCAGTCTTTGTTATGTTGGTCTGTATCAGATTTTAAAAAGAAATAAAATATTGCTTATGAGTTGGATTTGCCTGCGAGTTTGGGTTCTATGCATCTTGTGTTTCATGTGTCCACATTGAAAAAGTTTGTGGGTGATCCTTCCTTGATAGTGCTTGTTGAGGATATTGGTGTTATGAATTTCTTGTCTTATAAGAAAGTCTCGATTGAGATTTGAATAGATAAGTTCGTAAATGGAGGATCAAGGATATAGCTTCGGTGGAGGTTCTTTGTATAACACAAAATGTATAAGAGGCTACATGGGAAGCTGAGGAATATATGAAGGCTTAATATCTATTCTTGTTATCTGCATCGAATGAAAGTACTTTTCTCATTTCCTGAATTTGTCATTTGATTCTGGTGTATTCTTGCTATTCTCGCTCTAAAAGCGTCCTAACTCATTATTCAGGGATGAATGATCCTAAGAGGGGATAATATAAGACTCTTAAAATTTCGATCAGTTTACTTTTGACCTTCCTATGTTCATAATATCAATATTTTACTTGAATTTTATTTTGAGATGTTAGGAAGGTGTTAGGGGAAAGTTTCAAAATTTTCGAAAGGGGTTCCAGGTCATTTTGGGACCCCGAGGCAGTGAGTGTTAGGGGTGTGCATTGGTCGGTTCGGTTCGATTTTATATATTATTGATTCGGTTTTTGATTTTTAAATATGCTAAACCAATAACCAAACCAATAAGATATTTTATTGGTTTACGGTTTATCGGTTTTAGTCCATATTCGGTTTTTGGGTTAACTGATAAAAAAATACTCATAAACTAGAAATAGTAGTAACTAACATGAAAAAAAATGAATCTTAGTTGCAACCAATAATTCTATATGATGTGTTTTAATTTACAAGAATCTTTAAGTTTGGACTAAATGTTGTTAGGAGAAATTAAGAGTTTGTACAATTGAAATAATAGGTTTAATTGTAAAAAATAAAAAGAAATATATAATAAGTCATATATATATATACACAATAAGTCATATATATATATGTATATATATTCTTATTGGGTTATCGGTTTACCCAATAATCCAATAAGAAAAAATCGAACCGAACCAATAACCAATAATTTTTTTATAAAACTATTAAAAAACCGTTAACCCAATAACAATAAACCAATAACACTTTTATCGATTGGTTCGCTTTTTGTACACCCCTAGTGAGTGTCTATGATATCACCGTGTCACGAAGGCTATGGCACGGAGAATAGTCTCCGCGATATTGGAGTGCCATGCCAAGGTGAAAAATTCATATAGTTTTGTTTTTATTCACATGGGATGAGGGATTTTTGGACTTTTTACCTCTTGTACTATTTTTAAACATAAAATAGTCTCATTCCCATCAGTTTTCAAAGATCAAATCCCCCTATTTCACTCTCAAACACAAAACCCAAGAACATTCAAGGGTTTCACTGTGCATTCATCATCCGGGATCCAAATTTTGAACTGATATCAAATTCTTGTATGTTTCAGGCATTTCTTTCCTAAACTTTAGTTTTACATTGTAGCATTAATTTGATGGATTTTAGTATGATTGGGTTGGGGGATTTTTGTTGTTATTGATTTAATTACTTGTCCCATGCTTTGAATTGATTATTCATGTTTTAAATTGGTGTTTTAGGGACTGGATTAGTACTCTAATTAAATGTTTGGAATGGGGGACATGTGTTTCCCCGAATTGGATGAATTTGGGCTTGAAATTGCATGAACCTCAACCCACTTTATTAATTTGATTTTAATTATGAAAAATTGCATGGTTTAACTTGCTTTTGAACTCAATGCAGATTATTAATGAATAAATAGTTATTTAAATAAACTGGGATGACCTTGGTGGCCATGGTTTGATTTTAATGGAACTTGGGAGTCAATGTGGATTATCTGAATTGGTTTGGCTTGTTCAATTAAGTTTGCAAGAGTATTGGTATGACTATTCCAAGTGTTAATGCCTTAATGAATGACTCCCAGGTTAATGGTTGGAATAATATGCTAAATGGTTTTAGTTTGGGCTTAAAGAGGGTTGTGTAGCTCGCTATGAAAAGTGGAGGTTCCGGACGGACCAATAATAGAAACCACGTTTGCAATCATGGGGTCTTTATGTTCGTGCATATAATTCACACATTATATATATTTTTGAAATGGTTGGAGCCTCGGTGGCTTTGTCCGTTCCTTGGATTTCTCTGGTTCGTGCGGCTAACACGTATTGGGGCCCTTTCATCAAGGGGAGTTAAACTCATATAGCCCGTGGGTACCCTTAGGACGGTTAGAGCTACATAGTCCAGTTTAATGGTTTTAAATCTCATGCTTAAGTCTTGTTTCCTATCCCAACATCTTATATATATGTATATATAATGTGTGCATGTGGTTTAGTTTGATTTTAGATATGGCATTATTTTATTCCTATCCTGAGTTACATGTCAGAGTTTATCCCATTGACCGTCTTAGGACGCTATATTGTTTCAAAATATAGGGTCCGAGGGTACTTCTTTTACCCCTGTGCAGCGTTAGGTGGATTAGCATATCTGTCGAGTTGTTGTGAAGTGGTGAGCCTCCATCCTTCGAAAGACCTTATCATTTTCATATTATTTTATTTTGGCTCAGTATTTTTAAATTCTTTTGGTCATGGTCAGGGGCATGTCCTGGCCTGTTTGGTATTTTGCTTTTAGAGGATATTGTGGATAGATTTGGGTTGGTTGGCTATTGTTTTGACTCTTAGTTTCATTGAGTCATTCATTCATCTTCTTATTTTTGTTTAGTTGGTGCCTGCTTTCTTTTTAGTATAAACCACATAAATCCCTTCTATAGTGAAAGTATTTACATATAATCCCGTTAGGCTTTCTCTCTCCCTAATTTGTAAAATATACTTATACATTAGGTAAGCCCTTATACATTACTGGAGTGTATGATAAAATAGATTTGCCTATATATATGGAAAGAGAAATCAAATACTATCTTTCTCTACCTTAATTAATGTCATTAATTACCTATCATTATGTGGTGTATGATTAAATATAATAACTGAAATTTAAATTCAAAAAAATCTTAAACATCACTGTTAATTGTTCTCATTGTTGAATTACATTCTTGAAAAAAAAAAGTCATCTTCTTTCTTCAATTCTCAAAAAAAAAAATATGAACATCCCCATATTTTTGCATCATTTCAGTATTTGGGAGTCAGAAATTATTTATCAATCTTACAAAATTGATGCAATTATTGTTTTAGGAAGTACAATCTTCTTGAAATTAATTGCTATGATCGCGATGGAATTGAATATTGAAGAAGTTCGTAAAAAAATTGAAGTAAAATACATTGTTGAAGGTAATTCTTCTCACATCATCATAAGGAATGACAATGGAGTGAGAATTTACATGGAGTTGAAGAAACCATTTTTGGGATTTGTCAATACGGTATTTGATGCCCTGAAAAAATAAAAACAGACTCAAATTAAGAGAGAAAAAGATAGTAGCAAACTGATACATATTAAAGATAACATTATACAATAGTTGCACATGTATGTGGGCACATAATACATTTAAAAAATAATTTGTAGTAATGTATAATGTCATACTATACATTTAAGTATTAACATTAAACATGTACTACTATCGTTTCATTTTAGTTGAACCTCTTTCTAAAAATATTTATTTCTATTTAGTTGTTCATTTGATGAAATCAAGAGAATTTTATTATGTTCTTCCAATACTGCCCTCAATATTAAATGACTAAATAAAGTGTATTTACTCAAATTTATATTTTCAAATCATAATTAATAAGGCTAATTTGGTAAAATAGACCCCTAATTAACATTTTCTTAATGGGTGTGTCAAGTCCATAGGGGCCAACTAATATGAAATGGAGGGATTATACTTCTATATCCTTATCAGAAGGTATAATGTGACCCGGGGCTTTAGGCTGTAGGTGACAAAAGAGTTTTAAAATGAGGTGTAGGTGACACAAGTCTTAATTATTAGGTGGAGGTGATAATTACTTTATTATGGATTAAGAAAGTTGGAGAAGTTTGAAAATAACTTAAAAGTTTTTAAATTTACACATTGATCCAAATGTTAGTTAATATAACAGAAAATGAAGGAAAAAAGGAGTGTTTCTCTCTCTCTTCTCATCCGTTGTTGTTTTCTCTCTCTTCACGATTATTGTTGTTCATTATTGTTGTTGGTGCTTTATTCATCATCTTCTACTTCATTATTATTTTCATCTTCTTCTTTTCGACCATTGTTGTTGCTGTTACCGCTACTGTTGCTATTTTACCAATTTCTTAGGTCAAATTTCATTTCAAACATCATTACTTTTCACTTTGACATTACTTCATAGGAGACCTTGGTAAGTCAAATTATGATTTTTAGTCGAATTTGTCATCTGGGTTACAAAGTTATTGTTGTTTTTTCCAACAATGGATAGAAGCCGATCATGAATCCAACATAAGTGCCCATAATTTTAACAGATCACTCATTTGGTGCATCAGATGAGTAAAATATTGCAACAGAAGATATATCTATTACAACAGACTAGTTATCAGTTGCATCAAACTGATTATTTATTGCATCAGACTGATTATCTATTGCATGAGACTGATTATCTATTGCATCAAACTGATTAATTTGTTTGGAACAACACAAATCAGCCCCTGCCACAAACCCAATAGATATATGTTTTGCTACTGCTACTGGATTCAAAATTATTTCTTACGTCTAATCGTCGACATGTTTGTTGAGAATATAATAGACAGAATGAAAATTAAATACTCCCTCCGTCTCAAATTACCCGTCTCAAATTTCCTAAATTTGATTTCTCATTTTACTTGTCTTTTTTTATTAATCAAGAAGAGATAAAAAAAATCCATGTTTTAACCTTTGCATTAATCACTTTTTCTTCAAATAAAAATGTAAACATTATTTAATAAGGGTATTATAGTAAACTAGGCATGTTATTAATTATTTTTCTTAATTAATATTCCATACCAATTTGGGACGGGTAGGGTAATTTGAGACGGAGGGAGTTATCTGTTGAGACAGACTAGCTATCTGTTGCAACATATGAGTAATCTGTTTGGAACAACATAAAACCGCTCCTGCCACAAACCCAACAGATAAATCTTAAATTTTGATATTGCTATTGGATTCAAAATTACTTCTTACATCCAACCATCGACATGTTTGTTGAGAAGATATAATAGACAGAATAAAAATTAAGTATGAATTAAAACGGTCAAAGTTGATCAAACATAATTTTTTTATTACACTAAAACAAATAAAAATACATATATTGACTTAGAAAGAAGGAAGAAACAAAATAATCTAATTATTATTAATAGATTCTTCATCATTATTATTATTATCGCCAGCCGCATCTTCGACAGGCAGCAGCAGCACCCTTCTTATCCTGCGGATCACTCACAACATCTTTACTCTGACAGCGGCCAACTCCCACTGTATATCATGTACCTGTCACTGCAGTTTCCATACATCATCTCGTAAAATAGAGATGTCCCACACTGGATTGCCCATAGCTAGAACACGCATAAATTGACAAAAAATGCAATAACAAAAGCAAAGAAAAGAATTCAAAAGTAATACAACGTATATTTACTAAAAAAGCAAGAGATAAAACTTACCAGAGATAGGGAAAAGAAATCAAGTTCTTGAAGAGAAAGTAGTTGAAGGTGTAATATGAAAGATAAGAGCAAGAAATAAATAGATATGTGTAGTAGAATGAATGAGTAAGGAGAGACCTATTTATAGAGGATTTTGAATGAGTTAGGCAAAAAGGCGCGACTGTTCACCTCCGTATATTAATACTGGTGACTTTTTAATTACTGTGGAAAGTTGTGACCTGATAAAATCCTTTTCAGTAATCATTTTTTTGAGTTGTGGCAACAGATTATATATCTGTTGCATCAGATAACCCATCTATAATAACAGATATAAAATTTGTTGCAACAAATCTATGATCTGTTGCAACAGATAATATATTTGTTGCAACATATATCTTTTAAATAATCATCATATCTTTATCTTTAATCCAAAAATAGATTCAAAAATAAAAAAGCGTGACTGTTCATCTCCATTTATTAAAACTGGTGACTTTTTTATTACTGTGGAAAGTTGTGACTTGATAAGTTCTTTTCAGTGACCTTTTTTTGAGTTGTGGCAACAGATTATATATTTATTGCATCAGATAACCCATCTGTGACAACAGATATACCATTTATTGCAACAAATCTACGATCTGTTGCAACAGATAATATATCTGTTGCAACATATATCTTTATATAATATCATATCTTTATTTTTAATCCAAATTTGGTGACTTTTTTATTATTATATAAAATAAAAAAATAAATTCATAAACAAAAAGGCACGATTGTTCACCTCCATTTATTAATACTGGTGACTTATTGATTACTGTGAAAAGTTGTGACTTGATAAGTTCTTTTCAGTAACCATTTTTTTGAGTTGCAACAGATATACCATTTGTTGCAACAAATCTACAATCTGTTGCATCAGATAATATATCTATTGCGCATATAAGCTATTTTTTTAATAATCAACATATCTTTAATCCAAATTTGGTGATTTTTATTATATAAATTAAAAAAATAGATTTAAAAACAAATATGTCGAAGAGTCATGATCAGTTATTAAAATTAAATAACCATTCTGTTATGGTTATAAATAGTGTTTATTATTTCTTTACGAATCATGTTTCATATTAAATAATCGAAAAGACATGTCTTTTCACCCTTTCAATAACAATAACTCTTTTTTATTAATAACCGTCTGTTGCAACATATGATCAATCTGTCGCATCAGATTAACCTCTGTCGACATGTTGAGAATAAGGAACAAGCAAGAATAATAATTAAATACTAAATAAGAATTAAAAATTCAAAGTCGACCACCAAACATAGATTTTTGAATCCCTTGGGTAGATCCGATATACAAAAGGAGGAAAATATATACATACTCTAAAAGAAATAAAAACATAACCTAATTATTATTACTACTATTATTATTATCATTACTATTATTATTATTATTACTATTTGTATTGTCAACCGAACAATTATCATCCAGCAGCAGCAAGGCCCTCCTCAGCCTTGCTCCGAAATCGGCCAAATCCCTGTGGAGTTCCTGCAAGGACTCAATATGAATCTTCTTGTATGAATCTGGATCAGCCATATTTGTATTATAGGTGTAGTAAAATGAATGAGTGGAAATAAGGAAGGGAGTAAAGAAAGGAGGTCAGAGGGACCTATTTATAAATGATTGAATTGGAAGGGGTGACTTAGTCAAACAAAAAGTCACGACTGTTCATATTCCTTAATTAAATAAAACTGATGACTTTTTGAATATGTAAATTAAAAAAATGGATCTAAGTACAACATTTTATCTTTTTATTGTATTTCGGAAAGAAAATAAAATTTCTTTAAAATAAATCTAACAGGTGGGTAATCTGTTGTAAAATATATCCTATCTATCAAATAACTTACAACAGATTGACAATCTGTTGCAACAGATAGATATATCAGTTTGCTTTTCCAATAGATGTGGCATCTGTTGTAACTTTCTAGCCATCTATTTATTCAATTTAAGTCATAAATGGGCTAGCAAGAATAAAGTGCGTGCAGATGGATCCACTATCATATGTGTGTGAGTTAAGTAGTATTATTGATAAGGTCACTGGGACAACACACACAAAGTACAATATTTTTATGAATGCAGTTTTTAACCGATTAGGCATTGATCATTCAAACAAGATCCTATATTATACAGTTAAGTTATATGGGTTTGAATTGATAAGGATGAGGGCCTCATGAAGATGATGCAGATACCCAGTTATGAATTACTAACGGTTGTTGTTCATGTTTATGCGTGTCAAGTTTTGAGAAGGAATCAATATTTGGTGTCATTACAGAGAACCAATAGCGATTGGACTTAACTTTAAGTGTGAATTAGACTCTGATAACACCTTTGAAGCCTTGTACTGCATCAAACAAGAACGAAAAACCAATAGAAATTCCACTAGCCCAAATATATATGGAAGGGTTGATCGAGAAGATGATTATATGCCATAAGGAGCCGAAGGAGAATGCCTACGAGGGAAAGGGGAGTTGATGAAAAACTATATCATCTGAGAGCTAATTGAAGAAGATACATAGGGTAGAAAGTAACTTCTAGCAAATCTGGCCGATGGAATTATCTTAAAACATGAGAAATGTGAATCAAGTGCAAATGTGAAAGTGTATCCGGTAATGTAAATCTGTTTGTTGTCTCTCTAAAAGAAAAATAATACAGATGGACACTTTGCTAGGGAGCTGTGACTAGGTAGCATGATCAAGATTATCACCTACATAGAAAATAGCAGAAGACTAAGAAAGCAGCCTTAAGGGCATCGAGGGTTGAAATGATGTACAGTAAGACTATAAAACTTGTGCCAACATCAATTACAGTTAAAGTAAGGAATCTAAGCGAAGGTGGCACTTTCTGAATTTTATATTAAATCTCATGCCTTCTTATTTATGGTTCCGATTAGGTCCACTGTTGTCGACCTGATAGAAACCACAAATGTGATTGAAAGGTAAATTGAGTATCATTACTTCCTTAGAAATATGGATTAATTTATTGTGTTTTATATCCTTAGCATGCTTTCAATATTTCTTGGAGAAGATCAGAGGCTTGCTCTAGTTTGTAAATTTCGATAATTTTCAAGCTTGCCTCTAGCTTGCTGATTCTGTATTCAAGCTGGTCATTGCCATTTTTGAAGTTGGTATAGAGTTCTTGATCTCTTGTGATCTTGGTCAGGAACACTACCTTCAAAGTTGTGGCATTAAAGAAGGCCTTCAGAACACTTTCTTCAGAAACCTTAAAGGATACATGGAGGGTTGTTGTGTTTGTTTTAGGTCAAAATATGTTGATGCACACTGAAGATGTGGTACCAACAGTTGAACAACACATTTTTATCTAGAGTTTCTCAATGTAGCTTGCTCAACTAATTTGATAAATTAATAAGCAAGGAGTTACATAGCGTGTGATCTAAATTGATTGTATCAAGCCTATCAAACGTTACGTAACTCTAAGATTATTACCCTATCAAAAAAAATTGACCGAGTTAGTGCACAAATTAAATGAGCTCAATCTCTCAGCCTTTTTGTTGATCGCTCTTCTCTAATATAGATGACAAGATATCTGCTATACAAAAGTCTACACCGTCGCCAAAAATGCTTGCCAGGGCGCAAGTCTTCAGAAGGCATCAACAGCAATCTCTCAATATCAAGTGATATTGATAGATTCCTGTCATGCCTTCTCAAGATGTTCGCTACGGCAATAATTTCTGTTGATGACAAGATATCTGCCATGCAAAAGTCTACACCATTAGCGGAAATTCTTGCCAGAGCGAAAGTCTTCAGAAGACATTATTAGTGATCTCTCAACATCAAGAAAGTCTTGTATGAAAGTCTTCAGAAGACAATTAAAAATAAGAAAGTTTTCAGCAATGACTACATATAATTACGGCATCAACAACCTCACCAGATTCACTCCTCATACAAAAGAAAAGGCAGAAATATTTTCATTTGTATTCACATGTTATTTATTTAATAAACCAAACAAAGATGAACTAAATCTAACATTTAATTCATCTTTGTTTAGTTTGTTAAATAAATAACATGCGAATGCAAAAAGAAATATTTCTGCCTTTTCTTTTGTACGAGGAGTAAATCTGGTGAGGTTGTTGATGATAATTATATATAGTCATTGCTAGAAACTTTCATATTTTTGAATGTCTTCTAAAGACTTTCGAACAAGAATTCCTTGATATTGAGAGATTATTAATAATGTCTTCTGAAGACTTTTTCTCTGTCAAGAATTTTTGCTGACGATGTAGACTTTTGCATGGCAAATATCTTGTAATCAGTAGAAATTCTTGTCGTAGCAAAAGTCTTGGAAAGGCATGACTAAGAATCTCTCAATATCACTTGATATGGAGATATTACTGATGATGCCATCTAAAGACTTGCACCCTGGCAAGTATTTCTGGTGACGGTGTAGACTTTTGAATAGCAGATATCTTGTCATCTATATTGGAGAAGAGCGATCGGCAGAAAGGCTGAGAGATTAAGCTCGTTTGATTTATGCACTAACTCGAGCTAATTATTTTGATAGGGTAATGAGCCTAGAGTTACGTAACATTTGATAGGCTTGGTATAGTCGGTTTAGATCACACTCTACATAACTCCTTGCTTATTAATTCATCAAATTAGTTGAGCAAGCTGCATTGAGCAACGCTCGATAAAAGTGTGTTGTTCAACTATTGGGACCATATCTCCAGTGTACATCAACACATTTTGACCTAAAATAAACACAGCGACCCTCCATGTATCCTTTAAGGCTTCAGAAGAAAGTGTTCTGAAGGCCTTTTAAAATTCCATAACTTTAAAGGTGGTGTTCCTGATCGAGCTCACAAGAGATCAGGAACTCTTGACCAACTTCGTAGACGGAAATAACAAGCTTGAATACAGAATTAGCAAGATGGAGGAAATCTTGAAAATTATCAAAATTCATAAACTAGAGCAAGCCTTTGATCTTATCCAAGAAATGTTGAAAGCATGCTAAGGATATAAAAGACAATAAATTTTAACCATATTGCTATGGAAGTAATGATACTCAATTTGCCCTTCAATCACGTTTGTGGTTCCGATCAGGTCAACAGTAGTAGACCTAATCAAAACCACAAACAAGAAGGCATGGGATGCAATTTAAAATTCAGAAATTGTCGTCTTCACTTAGATTCCTTACTTTAACTACAGTTGTTGTTGGCACAAGTTTTCTAGACTTACTGTACATCATTTTAACCCTCAATTCCCTTAAGGCTTCTTTCTTAGTCTTCTGCTATTTTCTATCTAGGTGATAATCCCGACCACACTACCTAGACGCAGTTCCCTAGCAAAGTGACCATCTACACTATTTTTCTCTTAGAAAGACAACAAAGAAATTTACATTACCGAATAAACTTTTATATTTGCACTTGATACAGATTTCTCATGTTTTAAGATAATTCCATCGGCAAGATTCTCTAGAAGTTACTTTCTACCCTATGTTTCTTCTTCAATTAGCTCTCAGATAATATAGTCTTTCATCAACCACCTCTTTTCCCTCGAAGACATTATCCTACCGCACCTACTGGCGTATAATCATCACCTCGAGCAACCTAAATATATAAATTTAGGCTAGGGCAATAACTATATTGGTTTCTCATTCTTGTTAGATGTAGTGCTAGGCTACAAAGGCCTTCTTAGAGTCCAATGCACCCTAAAAGTTAGTCCAATCGTTATTGTATCTCTTTACAATGACACCAAAACTAGATCCCTTCACAATGCTTGACAAATAAACATGAGCAACAACTGACATTAAATCTTAACTGGGTATCAGAACCATATTCATGGTCCCTCGGCCTTATCAATTCGGACCTACCACACTTAACTATAAAATTGCAGATATCTTGTTTGAATGATCTATGACTAATCGATAAAAATAGCATTCATAAAATCAGTGTACTCTATGTGTGTTTCCATGATAACATTATCAGTAATACATACCTCCCATATATGAAGTGATTTCATCTGCATGCAGTTTATTCCTCTGAACCCATCTTTACTGCAGTCTCTTATGATGGTCGGGCAAATATTGATCAACTTTCAGTTTTTTATATCTATAAAAAAGAGAAAAAAATTAATGTCACAGAAAGAATATTATCCATCTGTTAAAACAAATGTAGAGTCTGTTGCATCTGATGGGGAGTCTATTATATCAGATGAGGAGCCTGTTGCATCAGATGTAGAGTCTGATACAATGTATGCGGAGTCTGTTGCAATAGATGTGGAGTTTGTTGGAATACATCAAACCAGTCTTGCTGGAGATTTGATTTTTTCCAACAGTTGCTCCGTCTGTTGCAATTTCAACAACAGCATAAACTACAAAGAAACAATAAATAAAAAACATCAACAACAAAGAAAACAATAACATTTATTCCAACAACATCATCAACAACAAAGAAGCAATATCCTATGTTTTAACACTATTAACAACACCACACCAAAAGTTCCAACAATTCCAACCCCACCAACAACATCAATAACAGCATCAACAACAAAGAAACAAATAAAATACAGACAAAAAAATGATATTGCCAATAAGGCTTATAAACTTCTCCCAACAGATGACTTTTTTTGCATATTGTAATAAAAATTCTCAGTTCGTTTATTCAACAATTAAAAGTTCCTTTAAATTTTTTAAATAAATATGATATGGGTAAATGGAAATTAAATTAAAAAAATAGATGTACATAACTGGCAAATAAGAAGACGAGAATGAAAGAGCAATAGTGAATCATACCTTAATGTCAAAAAGAGATCAAAACAGCAATTTCAGTCAAGGAATCTAAGATATGGATCGATTTAGATTTGAAAAAATCTTTATGAGAAAGAGGAAAGAAAAAAGACTGTGATAACCCTAAAGAGGAGAGAAAGAAAAAAATGAGAGACGAATAAAGTAAATATAGAGCTGGAGGAGATATGAGATAATTTTAATTTCTAGATGTACTACCCTTAATATTAAATGACTAAACAAAGTGTATTTATTCAAATTTATATTTTCAAAGCATAATTAATAAGGCTAATTTGGTAAAATAAACCCCAAATTAATATTTTCTTAATGGGTGTGCCAAGTTAATAGGGGCCAACTAATATGAAACGGAGGAAGTATTAGGGGTTTCAACATTCATTAATTAATATTCATTAATAATTTGAGAGGGCACGAGAAAGAAAATGGGTAACATTGAAAAGACAAGACAAGACTACTCAATGAGATTTTTGAGTTATCCAAGACACGCTTTTTACCGCCTTTAGTAGTACTACTTTATCTACTCGGACAGAAGCTTGCTTTAAAATTTAAAAAAAAAGATTATTAAACAGATATGTCATCCGTTGTAACAGATATAAATATCTGTTTGAAAAATCCCAATAGCTCAGTCATCTGTGACAACAGATTTAAATGTCCATTTGATAACTAAATCAGATATGTCATCTGTTACAATAGATATCAATATCTGTTTGAAAATTTCTAACAGCTCAGTCATCTATCATAATAGATGTAAATATCTATTTAATAATTAAATCAGATATGTCATCTACTGCAATAGATATGATTATCTATTTGAAAATATCTAATAGTTCAATCATTTTGTGCAACGGATTTTATTGTAATTGATTTAGGTGGAACTAAGGATGAATGAATGAGCTCACAGGGTCAACAACAATTTCAATTGAGTCGTTACATTTTTATGGCGCTGGTATTGCGTTCATCCTAACCCGAGTCATCGATCGATCACTCTAAGTTGAAATAAGTTCTCATTAACTTAATATTAAGATTAATAGTACCTAGATTAATTTAGGTGGAACTAGAGATGAATGAATGAGCTCACAGGGTCAACAATAACTTCAATTGAGTCATTGCATTTGCATGGTGTTAGTATTGCGTTCATCCCTACTCGAGTCATCGATTGATCACTCTGAGTTGAAATGAGTTCTCATTAACTTAATGTTAAAATTAATAGCATCTAAATTGATTTATGTGGAACTAGGAATGAATGAATGAGCTCACAGGGTCAACAACAACTTCAATTGAGTCGTTGTATTTGTATGGTGTTGGTAATACGTTCATCCCGACCTGAGTCATCGCTCGATCACTCTGAGTTGAAATGAGTTCTCATTAACTAAATGTTAAGATTAATAGTACCTAAATTAATTTAAGTGGAACTAGGGATGAATGAATGAGCTCACATGGTCAATAATAACTTCAATTGAGTCGTTGCATTTGTATGGTGTTGGTATTGCGTTCATCCCAACTTGAGTTGTCGATCGATCATTCTGAGTTAAAATGAGTTCTCATTGACTTAACGTTAAGATTAATAGTACCTAAATTGATTTAGATGGAACTAGGGATAAATGAATAAGCTCACAGGGTCAACAACAACTTCAATTGAGTCATTCTATTTGCATGGTGTTGGTATTGCATTCATCCCAACCCGAGTCATCGATCGATCACTCTAAGTTAAAATGAGTTCTAATTAACTTAATATTAAAATTAATAGTACCTAAATTGATTTAGGTGTAACTAGGGATGAATGAATGAGCTCACAGGGCCAACAACAACTTCAATTGAGTCGTTGCATTTGCATGGTGTTGGTATTGCGTTCATCTCAACCCAAGTCGTCGATCGATCACTTTGAATTGAAATGAGTTCTCATTAACTATTTTAAAAACTATATCTTTTGAAATTTTAAAAATTAATTAAGATCAATTCGGACCAAATTAACAATTTAAAAACTTGACATTCTTTTCCAAAATTACAAATCAACCCATACAAATCATCCATTTACGGAAAAAACTTTTCCTCATTTCAAATCTCAAGTTCTCGCTCCTATCTCTCTCAATAATACATACAATACCTACTCAACAAATTTCTCAACCCTTCAAAACAGATCAATTTTCTTTCCATTTTCGACCACATAGTTGTTATTTTCAACTTCATTCTCACTTGATTCCATTGTTTTCTCTGTCTTCACAGATAATAGAGTTCGAGAAGAGTTCTACATTTTTTTACTTAAAAAATTAGGGCTTTTTAGATAATGATAAAAAAAGAATACTTTTAGTTGTATTATCTTCGAGAATGGGTTAACAATCTTGTGTTTTGATGCTAAAAAAGTAGGAAGCACCCAAGAAAACCCTAATTTTTTTCTCAGTGTTTTATTGACTATCATGAAATTATTAGATGGTGTTTGTGGTATTGTTGGTGGTTGTTGGTGGTGGTGTTGGTATTTGTATTTTTGGTGGTGGTGTCGGTGGTTTTGGTGTTGGTATTGGTGGCATTGGTGGTGGTCTTAGTGGCATTGGTTGTGGTGGTGGTGGTGGTCCATCTGTTGTAATGGCTAAAAGATCTGTTGGGAGATATTAAATAGGTCTTCAAACAGATTCTCCATCTGTTCCAATCGATGGGTTATCCGTTGGAGTATTTTTTCAAAACCATTAGTATTGATAAGTTTTAAGTTACGATGCTGATGAATAGCCCTAACGCAGCATTTGGTCATTTTGTACTTAAATGTACGTTGGGGAAACCTTTTGATGAACTTAGGAGTATTATGAAGAATGAAAATATAGATGGACTTTTTAAGAAGAGCTGCTTTGCATACTTTCTCGAGCTGTCTGAGGACCACACTCTCCATTTTCCAATGAGCATGGTATATGGTATTCTCAAGCGCAGGATTAAATATATGGGGGATGATAAGGATTCAAAGGAGGGCAAAAAAAATGGACGAAGTCTGGATCAAAAACTGTGGCATGCCAGTTTGTTTTGGATTGAAAGAGTTTTCCATAGTGACGGGCTTGAGATGCGACCGTCCAGAAGAACCTCTCATCAAGGAAACACCCTACAAAGGGTCCAACAAATGCAAGGTAAAGAAAGATGAATTTTTGGGCATTGTTGGACCTAGCTACAAAGGGGAGCATTTGATGGCAGATCTCGAGAATAAAAACATACCAAAGCACTACAGGGAGAAATTGTGCTTAGTTTGGTTTGTCCATTCCGTTTTATTGGCAAGAAACGTTAAGAAAGTCATAGAACATAATTTTTTGGCGCTTGCTGATGATTTTGGGAAATTCAATGATTATCCCTGGGGATATGACAGCTACTACTTGACTATTGAATATTTACTGACGAAGCTATCTCTAAAGACTATCACATTATATGGCTTTCCCTGGGCTTTCATGATAAAATTGATCACTATTTTTACTCATCCATTAATTTATATTGAATATAGTTATTATGACTTTATTTTGCTTGCTTCCTATTTACATTTTTTAGGCTTGGGCATGTGAAGCCATTCCTCCCCTCCAAAAGAAGTTCAAGGATTACCTGGATAAGGTTTCTCATCCAAGGATCCTTAGGTGGTTAGCTGCAACAAAGACCAGCAAAAAATATATTAAGGAGGCTAAGCTCTTTAAACCTTCAGATGATGCAGTACGTCTTCTTTCAACTAAAATAATTTGCCTCAAAACAGATATTGAAATAGATGTTTTATCTGTTTTGAAAGATGGGTCATCTGTTGCAACAGATTACCCATCAACTGCAACTAGTGCAACAGATGGGTAATCTGTTACAACAGACGATCCATATTTCATAACAAATTAACCATCTATTGCGCTGGTTCTCTAAACCTGACTCAATAGATTACCCATCTGATGTAAATTATGTAATAGATGTGTAATATGATGCAACATATTGTCAATATGTTTTGATTTATAGATCAGCTGGTGCGGAAGCTAGATCATTTATTGCATAAGTTAGTTGTGTTAACATCTATGTAACCCAACTGATTGAAAATTATTATTATATGATTTAAATGCCTCATATTTTTTCTTTATAGGTTGTGCACCTTGGATCGTGCCTACCGTTTATGAGCTAGGGATGACTTCTTTTCTTACTCTGGGTCTTGTTGATA
The DNA here is from genome assembly GCF_002878395.1 of Capsicum annuum. Lineage (NCBI taxonomy): Eukaryota > Viridiplantae > Streptophyta > Magnoliopsida > Solanales > Solanaceae > Capsicum > Capsicum annuum. The sequence goes on from NC_061121.1 coordinate 211,805,075, forward strand.
CAAAATAATACCCAACGGTGGAGTTAATAAAGAAGGAATTGGCTAGAGCAATATTTATAATAAGAGCAGTTAGGCAAGGTTAGACTAATGTTGAAGCTCTTCATGACCAACCTCAAACTACAACAGATCCAAGCGTTTCTTCTGGGGGTATTGCTGGTGAAGTTTTTTATGATGGTGGCGGCCATCCTGATGCGGTTGCTTCTGCCAGTCGTGATTATGAGCATGTTAGTACTCAGGAAAAAATAAATACTTTTGAAAAAACCCTTTACACATGTCTCTTCACCCCTACACCGGTCCCTCCCACCCTTACAGTGGTCCCTCTCACCCCTCTTCACCCTTATATTCTTATTGTAAATGCAAAGTATGCAAGGACAGAGAGAATAAACTCCTTGAAAAGCTAGAGGCTATTGCTGAAGCTGCCGAGGAGGGGTGTCATACCATCCAACTAGGTGAGGGAGCCATGCACTCCTACAGTGGTGGTTAGGAGGAAGAGAAGAAAAATTAGACAAATTCTCTTCGTTCTGAAAATAGCAAAAATTGTAACTCCTCCCGCTTCAAGAATTGTTGAAGTTCAAGGGCCACTGAATAAGGTGGACATATTTACGGAACTTGGCAAGGAGAAGAAGAAGGAACTACAAGAAATCATAAATGATAGGACGAAGGTTTGAAAAGAATACACCATGCATTCATTTGCAGCCAAAGAGTTCACGAATATGACAAATATGCGTGAGTGGTATGAGGACAATGTAAGTTTACTTTTGCTAACCTAGCCTTCAAATCTATTCCATGAAGAAGAATCTATGCAGCAGATATATAATCTGTTGCAATAGCTTGGTATTCTATTGCAACATAATATACATATGTTGCATAAGTTGCGTTGGCTGGGTAATCTGTGAACTAATTCAGAAAACTCTCTGCATCGAATTCTTTTCATTGTATTTTTATTCTTTACAATTACTAACCTATTTAAAAATTGGCTTCTTCACAGTATGTTGATAAAATTTTCTGCCTCATAAAGGGCAGGCAATTTGCTTACCTGGATGCTTATAATGCTGCCGATAGGATAATGGACCTCAACTTCTACAATAATTTTAAGGATAGATACGCTGATCTCGGTAAGCTAGCTGATTTAAGTGGCTCAAGATTTGATAAGTTAGTTTCTAAGTTCTAATGGGATGAAAAAGCGATTAAACATGTTAGAGAAAAGAGGCCATATCCACACGGCAAGAGCTGGACCAAGGCAAAAAAAATCCTTGCAGTCATGAACATGGAAGTCAAACATTTTCTCATTGTTGAGATACAAATATATGAGGAAAACATTATGGTTTATGACTGCAACTTACCTATCTTCAGCGAGGACACATTTTTAGCCCACATGCAGCCACTCTTGAAGTTGTTGCCCAAGTTGTGACGCGAAGTAAGCTGATGGATTATTTGCTAGCTGAAGTCTTGACGAAGGAATCATGGGATTTTAAAGGTCGAAATAAGAACATCTAGCTCCCAAAAAATAAAATCAATACAGCGTACGGCCGTACTCTCTTGCATACATCGAGTATTTGTTGATCAGCACAGAAATGATTGGTATATGCGATAACGTTGTAGGAAAGATGCAATGGGTATGGTCTTATGGGGTATAACTAAACGGTTGGAGCCCGTGTATAAAGAAGAATATGTAAAAAGATGGAGATGAACACAATAATAATTGTTTATTTCAAGTCACTTCACTTTACATCTAGTGGCAATAATTTTTATACTGGCCAAGTTGAATTTTTAAAATACAATAGATAGTATATCTGTTGTAACAGATATAATACCTGTTGTGATAGATTGATTATCTATTGGAATAGGTTGGTCATCTGTTGCATTAATAGATGTTTTCCAGTCTGTCCGTCGCAACAGATATCCAATTTGTTGCAACATATAATATATTTGTTGCAACTGATAGGTAATCTGCTGGAAAAAAATAAAGAAAGTATGAAGACCTGTGATATAATTTCCAGCAGATGACCTACGTGTTGCATCTCATGTTGCAACATATGTCTAAATCTATTTGATTAGATATGTCATTTGTTGTAGCACATGTATTATCTATTGCGATATTTGAATCTAGTGTTCTATTTCAATTAACATATTCAAAACTAAGAATTAAATTATATTCATATACAGCATAAAATAAGTTGAAGCCTTCAAAAATTACATGAAATAACTCAACAAATAAATAAAATATAAAAAAAATTATTATGGGTACAAATGATCTACCTTTACAAATAAATCAACAAGTTAAACCAAGGAGGATAGGTTATTATTACATTGACGGACTAAAGCTATAAAGATCTACTCAAAATGGACAAGTGGTTCTTCATCCAGTGCTGCAAAATTCAGCTTTGGTCATCGTGGATCTTTAATGTTGCTTGCGTATGGCTTTTGAACTTTCGCTTCTTCTTATTTCCATAAAAGAGCAGCATATATTTTAAGGAGTAATCCAGCATTAAGTCCATTATTTGGTACTTGTAATCCATCACTCAAATACTCGGCGTACCCGACAACAAAAAGACTGTAATTCCTACGTTTTAAAAAAAACAGATAATCCATATCTTGTCGTTCATGCAAGCGTTGTGAAATTTATGAAATAAAACTAAATCATGATACTTAAACTTACAGGATACCAATGGGTTGTTGAGCAATTCCTTAAACATATTATACATCAAATAGATTACCCATTTTATCATGGTATGCTTCAATCGTCGACCAATCAGTACGAACCTTTTGGTCCAAAAAGCCACTCATATCAAGGTAAGTAGGCAATATTTTGGCCAGCTTTTGTATCTCAGACAATGGCCCGGAACGTCTCCTTTCTGATATCGAGTCATAAACTCGGATGCGACTCTCTTTCAGAACGGCAACAGGCAACACCCAATAAATTCATCACCACAATTGATTGGGATGTACACTTCCTCGACCAAATGCCAAGGTAAGCTAGCCGAAATGCTAAAACCTTTGATGATGTTGATTAAGCATTCCTCATTTTGAGAAACTTCCGGCTGTTGTTGACAATACCTATCATACCTATCATAGGCATTATTGATGTAAACTTTGTACAAATAATTATCTGTCGTGTATCTGTATTTTTCTTATATTTACAACTTGGCCTTCTTTCGGAGGTACTAAAAATGACATCAATGTGCTGTATATATTATCAAACATTTCGGATTACGTAACAAAAAAATTAATACACAGATGCAATTAAATAAAGTATTAATTAATAGTAATATGTATGGCATTTAAACCTCATTATTCCAGCAAGTTTGGGATTGTGACATCAAATAGAACCAATTCTTCTTTTCAGGATGTGCAAAAACAAAGTCAAACATATCAAAACCAAAACTCGATTCGTTCACTTTGTAGCATTAGTTATTTTATTTTCTACATGATGATTTATATGTGTTATTGTCACGTTCTTACAACAAGAATCATATAAAACCAATATCTTTAAAATTTGATTCATGTACCTGCCAATATGATGCTTTATCAGTCCATCGACAATCCATTCTAAATAGTCATTGATCAACTGTGTTCATTTTTTTGGAGCCTCATCCGAGATATTGAATCCTTCAAATGGGTAATTCTTTTATTCTCCCAGACTGAAAGGCTCCACTTTTTCTTTTTCTTTGAAAGAAGTTGATGGATTATCAACTGTGATATTATTCTCTTTAGCAGTACCTTCTACTGTGACATCTATCTGAAAAGCCAAAAATTGTCAATGCTAATTACAGATATACAACATATTGTCCATCTGCTGCAACAGATGGATAATCTATTGGTATGAATTCGCACAAGTAAATCAGAGCAATATAATAATTTTGAATAAATAACCCATCTGTTGCAATATAGACTCATCTATTGAACAGATAATGCATCTAATGCAATAGGTTAGACAACAGTTGCAATAGATATATATATCTGTTTGATAATTTTCAGCAGATGTACAGCTGTTGAAACAGATATGTGCCTATTTTTTTGTTGGAACAGATGATGTATATTCATCTTTTTTGGCTCATACTGCTCTCTTGTGGCCCTTGCACACTGAACAATGGTGCAAGACAAAGATAGAAGCATTGCAATTTTACTTTTTTTTATGCTTGATGATGTCTTGAAAGTATCTTTCCTTCTCTTCTTAGTCGCCTTGATCTCTAGTGGAGTGTATGGATATGAAATCCTCTTTGATGGAATGACACCCCTCTTAGATGTTATTTTCTTTACAGAAGCAGTTAGTACATTAATAGCATTAATCACTTCATCGTGTTTCGTCTTGTAGTCTTAATATTTGCATGCAGAACATTCGCTAGATGTGGCAAAATCTGAAGAAATATATGTACAACCAGTATGATCATAATCATAATGGCTTTTTGTTTCAAAAATTGTAAGAAGAGCATCATTAGCCCCAACAGCAGCACCACTACCACTACCATCATCAACAGCAACAAGCCCACCCTCCAAAATTATTTTTCTTCTGATGGTTGTTTCTCTAAACAATTCCATTTTTATTCCATCAATGACCTTAGGGTCTGATAAAGTTTGCACAGATCGTAAAGTAAGAAAAAATAGCATCTTCAACTCTCGGTTGGTCAAACAAACCACGGATGGACAATCTAAAATAATCAGTACATATATTAGAATGATAATGAAATCATTTAAAAGAATCATTAATTAAAATAAAAACTTGATTAGAATTGGACTTGCTGCTCCCTTTCGAGGGGTTGAAAAAATCAAGAAATTTTACATTTTTATCAGTTTTGGCCGACAACCATCTCAGGATTCTTGGTCAGGAAACTTCTTCCTGGTAGTTCACTTGTTGTCTTAAATAAGAAATTGCTTCAAATGCCCAAGCCTATAACATAATACCAATAAATCAAAAGCATTATTGAATAAAAAATAATAAATCATATCATGATAAAAGAAATATTTACCATGAAGGCCCATGGAAAGCCATATAAGTTGACTGTCTTTGGCGTTAATGGAGTCAACAAATATTAGATAGTCATTTTGAAGCTTTCATAACCCCAAGGATAGCTATTAAATACCTCAATATCCTCGAAGAGATTTATTACACCAGGGCTTATATTGTTGTTAACGTCTCCCGCCCAAAGAATATATTATGTACAAACCAAACCAAGCACAATAGTTGTATATGCTTCTTTGAGAATCATTTACCTTTCAACGCTTCTATTAAATTTTTATTTTTGAAGCTTGGACCAACAATGGACACCAGTTCCTCACGATCACTCGACTTGCCTTTGTCTTTTTTGGGTGTGCGGGGTGATTTTTTGGGGTCAGAGTAGGTATAACTTGAGAAGGAGAAGGAGGATAACATTTTAGTCTGGTAACTATGACAAACTCCTTCCAACCAAAACAAACAGGCATGCCACAGTAATTTATCCACACTTCATCCACCTTGTCTTTCTTTTCATACATAAACCTACGCTTGAGAAGATTGTATACCATTTTCATCTGGAAATGAGCATTGTTGTCCTCAGGAAAATCAAGATATTGCCTACAGCAGCTTTCCCTGAAGTAAGCATCCAATTTTTGTTCTCAAAGTATTTTTCTAAAGGTGTCAAAAGATTTTCCCATGGCTGACTTAACCACGAAATCACCCGTTAAATCTGTGGCACCATTGCACTGCATTCTCACAGGATAACAATCAATGCTGAAGGTTTTGACCAACTCTTCGGAGAAAAAGCTATTAACATTTGGATCATCTCTTTTGAGATATTCCTCCTACCCGTGTTCCTTATTTTTTGCTCATAATTGAGATAACGGTTGTAAATTAAGCTCATAGAGTGGTGGATGTAGCCAAGCTACTGCACTTATTTCTTTACTTGGACTTGATTTGGTTTCTTTTCTTTTGGGAGCCATATTATCTTAAATTAACAGGAATATAAAATAGATTATAATTGATTAATGTATCATTAAAAAATGATAACAGTAAATCTAAATGCATAATGATAAAATAACAATTCCAACAGACCACACATCTGTTGCACCAGGTATGTTATCTATTGCAACACATAACTGACCTATTGCAACGGATGAGTAATCCATTGGAAACCATAAAAACATATCACTAATCTATTACACCAAGTATGTTATCTGTTGCAACATATAACTGACTTCTTGCAACGGATGAGTAATTCTTTGGAAACCAAAAAAACAGATCACTAATCTATTGCACCAGGTATGTTATCTGTTGCAACATATAACTGACCTATTGCAATGGATGAGTAAACCGTTGGAGACAATAAAAATAGATCACTGAACTGTTGAAATATATCACTCATCTGTTGCAAAATGAGTTATCTGTTGGATCAATATTATTTAGATTTCTTCCAAATAAAAGAGTCGTCTATCACAACATATAAATGATCTGTTAAATTGTTCATCTATTGCATCAGATTTTCATAGTTGCATCAGATTTTAATTTGTTGCATCAAATATTTTCATCTGTTGCATCAGATATCTTCATCTGTCGCATCAGATGTTTCATCTGTTGCAACACTATTTTTATAAAGACAAGCAACAATTAATCCAGCAACATCAACACATCACACACACACATACTCAGAATATCAACTGTGAACAAAAATCACCAATAAATCTGAATCAACAGTACGACAAAAAGAAGAAAAAATGCCAGAAATTAGGGTTTTATTTAGTCCACATTTCAATACTAGAAGAGTAGCTGGCTCAAGTTCCTCTGTTTCTTCATAGTTTTTTACCTGTGAAAAAAGAAATAGGACGACGAAGAACTCAAAGTTGTTGTCGCCGGAGAAGTCTTCACGTCGACTGACGGTTGAAAGTCAAAAGGGAACAAGCCTGACTATTTTTCACCGAAAGTTGAAGTCGCTGGGGATCGAAGGGAGAATTTTGCAGAACTGTTGGTTGGGAGAGAGTTGAGAGAAGTTGTCGAGAGAGAGAGAGGAGAGAGACTGGTTGATTTGGATTGAAGAGAGGTATAGGTTAATTTGTATTTTTGAAAAGATTAGAAAGTTTTGAAAATATTAATCAAGTCCATAATTAACTTAATCAAGTTTCCTAATGATGTTTGACCCTTTAAGTTGGTCAATGTCATCAATCCTTCATTCAAGACTTAAAAGACACTTTTTCTTCAATTTTCTCATGTAACCTTATACAATATCAATACTTTTTAATTGTATAATACCAAATAATACATAAAATGCCTCTTAAATATAATAAGAACTTCTTAATGTTTAACATAATGAAATATATAGCAAAAGAATTATATTATACATTAGTATTATTATACATTAGTCTTCCAAAAATAAATAATGTATAATGCCTATAACTTATACATTAAAATATAATTTTTCAAAATGTATAATATCACACTATATATATAAAATATTCACCTTATACATTAATTATCCACAAGATTGTAATAATTTTAAGAAAAATTAGTGTTATTGTAACATTACATTGGCTACACGATAATAAGGAAAAGGAAAAGGAATGATTCAATTTCCTTTATTACGTGAATTGAAAGTGTACATCTTCAATTCCAATTATAAAAGTGATGCAAATAGGAGGGGGATGAGAGAGTATTAATATTACATTAGCTTGATTGTATGCGTAAATAAAAGAGCACATATGTGGAGCAAATATCAGTGCACTAAAATAGGAGTAAAATATGATATTTTGATATGTATGAGGGGGGTGAGAGAGAAAGAGTGAATTTAAGGGATTTAAGTAATTACTTTGGGATTTTTGTAATTTCTTTTCCAGTATGTGATTTTATGTAATAAGGTAAAGTTACCTTGTGTATATATGTAACTTTAAGTTATTTTTATTATTATTATTATTGTGCTCTTGAGGTTGGGTTAAGGGATGGTATCTGGTCCATGATGAATTTGGGATATCCGTCACGATCAGGCCCTAATTCGGACCCTAATTCGGATCGTAACAATTTTCCGATGCAAATTTTAATATAATGAAAAAATCTATCTTAATACTAGAACAAATGAATATGTTAGTCGGTTAAATGAGATGTTGATTTTCAAGTTCTTTGATGAAAGCCAGATGTTTCTCGATTTATCTCTCCTAATTTTTATAAAAATATTTTCAATATGCTTATGTTTACAATGACCGAAAAAAAATGTAAAGTCAAATATTTCTAAATGATGAACTGCATTTGTCGCCAATATATTTTATAGCATAGATAATTATATAAGCGATAATTTTAAATATATACAATAAAATAATTAATTTAAAAAAAATATAGCCATGATCTTTTTACAAAAAAAATAGTCAAAAAGGCACTAGCCTAAACAAGAATTACAAAAAAATGTCATATTTATATTCACTAATTTACTTTTTCTATTCCTATTGGTGGAAGCTTTCATTCAACTCGGGGCGTTTACTATTGTTGTCAACAACTTCTTGAACTATGATCTCATATATTTTTAATTTAAATCACAAGATTTAAAAAAAAAATTATATTTTAAATTTAGTATTAAATTAAAAAGTATATGTAATGTATCAATGTTGTGCAAAAGTTATGTAATATATCAGTATTGTATAAATAGTGTATAAACTTTTATTGATATTGTATAAATGCTATATATACATGTATCAATTTTATATAAATGTGTATACACGTGAATCGATATTGTATAAATAATTATATAATGTACCAACATTATATAAATAGTGAATAAACGTGTAAAGATACTGTTTATATGGCAAATAACATGTATCGATATTGTATGAATAATGTATAAATATGTATCGATATTATATAAATAATTATATAATATATTGATATAGATATTTATTTGACTATCATGCATTTCAATCTACTAAATAAAAATAAAAATATAAATAAAAGAACATTAATATTCAATTTTTTCTATGAAAAAGGTGAACAACAAGAAGATGTTTTCTCCAAAATGTTTCTTTCTTCTCCATATTTTTTTTTTGGTTTCTCAAGGTATTCCCACAGCCGGCAGCCGTAAGACTAATCCTTCGTTCCTCGATTAGCGGCACTAAGCGATAGAAAACTGAACACAAAATTTATTTCATTCACCAGAAGCGGAGATCAAACCCCGACCTCAAACCCATAAAAAACTGAACACAAAATTTGTTTCATTCACCAGAATCGGAGATCAAACCCCGACCTCTTGCCTTTCTTCTCCATATCGCAAAAGACTGTGAAATGTATATAATACAATGAAGGGGAAAAGAACAACAAATGTCACTATCTTACTTTACTTGTGTCCTTTTAATATTTATTATTTCATAAGTGACTAAAGGAAAAATGAAATATATATATTTCGATTATATATAAGTGTCAGTTAGCTCCGTAAAATTCAAACAGGTTTGCTCCGTAATTTTACTATATTATCTTTAATTAATTATTATAAATTATTTATGTATTAAAAATTAATAATATTTAATAAAAAAAATAAAATAGACATTTATGACATGTTTGTTTCAGCTGCTTCAATCATAATTTTACTATATCATCCCTAATTAATTATTATAAGTCAATTAAGTATGAAAAATTAATATATTTAATAAAAAGGTAAAATAGACCTAAAATAGTAAATTAACTCTTAATATTTTAAATTAATTTGACATTTTATATGAGACCCACTTAAATTTTTTTACAAATATTTTTATAGCAATTTTACTATATTACTTCTAATTAGTTATTATGAGTCATTTAAGATTTGTCTACTTCGCTACTTCAATCGTGACATTTGGTTAACTCTGAAACTATATCAATGTTTCTTGAATTGAAATAAAAGAAAAAGTATTATAACTCACAATATTAAAAACTTAAATTATTTTTAAAATATAATTGACTATCATTGTCTCAAAAGTTTGAAGAAGGAGAGTATTATAAACGACAATAGCTAACAGCTTAAAATAGTAAATTATAATGCCAAAAAATTTTATAAATTACAATAGCTAACAACTTAAAAAATCTAAAAATATATTAAAAATTTAATTAATTATCTAAATTGTATTTGTATCACATAAATTGAGTATTATTTATAGCAATTTTGTTATATCACTCCTAATTAGTTATTATGAGTCATTTAATATATGTCTGCTTCGCTACTCGTGATATTTGGTTAACTCTGGAAATTATATCAATGTCACTTGAATTGAAATAGAAGAAAAAATATGATAAATCATAATAATTAAAAATTTAAATTATTTTTAAAATATAATTGACTATCAATGCCGCAAAAATTTGAATAATGGAGTATTGTAAATTACAATAGCTAATAGCTTAAAATAGTAAATTATAATATCAAAAAATATTATAAACTACAACAGTTAACAACTTAAAAAATCTAAATGCATATCAAAAATATAATTAATTATCCAAATTATATTTGCATTACATAAATTAAGATAACATATATATATATATATTGAGCCCGTGATCGAAATACCTAGTACATACATAAGAGGTAGAAGACAAAATAAAGTTTGATTCCAGTGACAGGTTTATGTAAATCATGTCATTAGGCTAATTTTAACAAAGTTGGGCTATTTCTTTTGTAAATAAATTGGTCGAGCGGTCAATTTACACACTCAGAGAGCCAAAATATCAAAATAACATAATCAAACATTATGAAAGTTAAGTAAGATATGTTCACATTGCATATTGTTAAACTACAAGTAACCTAATAATATTATTTAACTTAATTAATTGTTCATTTTGATAGATTTAGATAATATTTGATTATACTAAATTCAAGTATTAGCTAATGTAATAACAACTAAATGATTATATGTCAATTGCATCACAATAATACCTATAGATTATTTAATTTAATTTGTTTTATATAAATAAATAATTGATTGGATTATTTTAAACGCTACGGAGAGTAGTTTTTAATTAAGCATGAACACCCTACTCATTATAGTATGTCACCAACACTCATTTTCTTCTTAAATTTTATTCCAATTCTTTTTATTCTACTAGAACTCTATATTGAACGTAAAAATTTCTTTTCTACTCATTCATTTAAGCAAATTAAAATAATTTCATTATTTTCCTCATGCTATTCTTGTTAAATAAATATATAAAATATTTCATCTGAATCTCTTTACTTGTCATATTTAAGTTTACATATCCTTTAAGAACCTACGTAGGTATTTGGACATGCGATTTCATCTCATAATTTAAAATTAAGAGATAAAATTAACTTTTGGACATGTGATTCATCTCATGATTTGAAATCATGAGATAAAATCTCAAATTCTCTAAGAACCTTGATTTAGAAATATCATGATTTCACCTTTTTCAAATACAAAAATTGATCCACAAATTTATATTTTGTAAAAAAAAAAAAATTAAATTTTTCTAAAAAAGCTCACGCTCGGTGTGAAGATATTGTAAGTACCATGTGAAAGAACTGTATTATACTAGTTATTATGATTGTTGATTAGTGAATCTTTATAAAATTATGTATACTTGAAAATCTCTAAGCACAATATTTATTTATAAAAGGAACATGGAGATATACAATTTATTAATGCACTGTCAAAGCATATTACTATATCCTCCCTCTATACCATTTTATATGGCATCGTTTCCTATTTAGTCCGTCCCAAAAAAAATCATCTTACTATAATTAGAAATAATTTAATTTTAAATTTTTTCGTTTACCCTTAAAATGATTTGTAGCCATACAGATATCTAAGGAGTGTTTAGACACAAGTTTTTTTAAAAAAAATCTCTTAAATACTATGTCAAATTAACACACTGTTTGGATGGTATTTTTTTCATGGTATGGTATGGTATGATTACTAAGATAACCATGTTTGTTTTGATTGTTTTTTTTTAAATGTATGGTATGGTATGATTTAATTTCATGGTATGATAACTATGAAAATCCTCACTTTATGTAACCACCGATTTGATGGTATCCCATGATTTACTTTGTTTTTAATTATATCCTTGTTAGAGTATTATGTAATCGTATTTTATCCTTTACCTTATATTATTTAACTCCACCTCCTACCCTTCCCCCCTCCCGCTAAAAAAAATATCTTTTAAGTTTCTTTTTAGAAAATTTTAATTTTTTTTATCCCACTCCCTACCCTGAATCCGACCCCACCCCTTACCAAACCCCCATCCCAATTTTTTTAAAATTTATATTTTAAAAAATAATTCAAAACTTTTTCTTATCACATCCTTACCCCTCCCCACCACTTACCAACCCCTCTCCCGAATTAATTTTTTTGGTTTTTTAAGAAGTTTAAAAAAAAAAATTTACCACCTCCAACCCAACCACCACTTTGGACCAGCCCCCTGCACCGACCCATAAAAAAGTATCTTTTAATTTATATTTTAAGAAATTCAAAAAAAAAAAAATCCTTACACAATCCCTACCCCTACCCTCGATCCCCCATTCCACTATCCACCCACAAATATTTTTTAACAAAATTCATAATTTTTTCTTATCCTCATTGTTTTGTATTAAATGTATACAAATATTTTTAGAAAATATTTTTCTATTTACGTAACGAACATAAGAAAATAAGCTAAATTACAGAAAAATCTTCAAAAATATCTTTGAATGTGTGTCGGATCCTTTAACAATCATGTATTTGTAAAGATTCAACACGGGTGCGGCAACATTTTTGGAGAGTTCGAGCAACTTAAAAAATAAGTAAGAAACAATTTATGTTCCTAGATTTTTTTTTGTATTCCATATCGAACGCACATGTATCATACACAAAAGATGCATTCAAATTTTGTACTTGTCGTTGGTGGTCACGTTTCAAAACACTAAAAGGAAATAAAATTTGTTACTAAAAAAAATGAATTTGAATACAATATTTTGATCTACGCTTGTGTTGATTTTGTTAAATTTACATGAATTTATCAACTTAATAGATTTAGTAATTAATAAAACAATTAAGGGCATTTTAGTAAACTTAATATTAACACTTTAGTAACACTTGGAAAAAATTATTTTATTAACAATTTTAATAAATTAATATTTATAATAATTAAGGGCATTTTAGTAAACTTATCAGTTACGATACAGTATCATACCGTCAAACCAAACAATAAAATAATTATTAAACAATAGCGAAACATACAATCTATCCAAACATTGTATGTTATTATACTGTACAATATAGTACCATACCATACAATACCATATATTATGAAACCAAGATAAACCACCATCCAACAAAGTGTAAAGGGTGTCACATAAAATGAAATAGAGAGAATACTATTTGGGTGATAAACTCTGTTCCATGGATCTGTTGCTTTTCATCTTTGTCCAACTATCAAGAGTAAGCTTCTCAGCTCTTCTTCTTCTTTGTTCAGAACTAATGTTCTTTCCTCCATTTCGAGCTAAGATCTCCAGAGTAAAGGTGTAAGACCCCACAAATTTTCTAACCTTAATCTAGTCCATTAAGCTTATCAAGGAGTCCCAGACATAGAAAATCCTAGCTAAGTTTTCAGACTTAGTTTATTTTTTGCCTTCGAAGGTTGGCAATCTCATTTCGCAACCTTAATGTCCTTTAATAGTTTATATTTTTTTTGTTGATTCATGATCAGGAAGGTCATTAGGTGTTTCCAGGCAAGTTTTAAATTTTTTGGAACTCATTTAGACCACGTTTGGTGTCTCAAAACAGTGGACCAATGCGATCTTGGTGTGCCGCGTCGCCTATCGCGTTGGTTAACATTGTTGCAGGTTGCCAGAGTCAAAACTACTGAGGCTTAGCGTGATCAGAGCATGACGCGTCAGGTATCGTGTCGATGCCATCGACGCATCATATCACCAATCACGTCGATACCCAGTTTCAGTCATTAAATGGCCGCATCTTTAAGGGTAAATAGGTCATTTTCTCATGAACCAGGTCAACCTCAAACACAAAATTGATCCCTAAATATTTCATTATTCACACAAGTTCCCCCAAAATTCATCTTTCTCTCTCAAAAGCAAGAAACCCTAGTTTCAAAATTCAAGAACAAGGCTCAAGAATTCCTTCAAGAACCCTTAAGGATTTAAGTTCTAAGATATGTAAAGTATTCATTCAAGGATCCCTTTCATCCTTGAAGTCCAAGAATCCAATTTTAAATTATAAATTTTGATATTCATGTTATGGATTGATTATAATCATGTTGATATGTTGTATGATTCCCAAGTTGGAATGTTTAGTGTGTTTTTATGATATTGTGTTAGCATATGGATTGAATTTCATGAAATTGGGTTGATTAATGTAACCATAATGTAGAAGTGTTAATGTCCATGCCTAAGCCTAAGTATATGCATTCCATGTGTATGATAAAATGCCTAAGTGAGTAGAATTGTATTTTATGAACCCTTATTGATCTACATGATAAAATTAAGCTATAACTACATGTTCAAAATGACTCCCATGCTAATGTTATGTTTTGTGATGAAATGATGAAGTGGTCATGAGACTAGATTGTGAACTTATGATATGTTGGGATATATTCCTATTCATGTAAAAGACTATGAGTAACAATTGCATCATGAAATCCCTCAATGGTTGTATTATGAATTGTTAACAATTGTTATGGGCTCAAGAAGTATCATGTCCTGTTTTTCATGCTATCGAGTCCTGGGGGTATTCAATATCCAAAAATTTAGCTGTGTGCCTAGAGCCAGTGTCAGTTTTAAGATAATATCAATCATGTCATGATCAGTAGTATTCTCAGTCAGTTTCAGAACTCAGTAGAATTCAGTCAGTTACATGACTCAGGAAAACTTAGTAATCTCATGAACTCAGTCAGTTAACAGACTTCAGTAATATTTTGTCAGTCTATGGAACTTAGTAAACTCAGTCCAGTTTATCTCAGTATAATCAGTTCAGTGTCTATTCAGTTGGGAGTAGGATTCAGCACCGAGCGAACCCAAGGATGGGGGCACACACTGATAATAGAGGGTGTGACCCTTAGAAGCAATCCTTGCATTCCAGAACTATGGAGCCAGCATAGGTTGAGATATCAACACTGATAGTTGAGGGTTGATGGGGTGGACTAACACTATCAAATAAGGGTCCCACCGTTCTCCTTTGGGGACACTATCAGATGAGGGTCACTCACAACTTGTCCTTACTAGTGGCGCAATATTGACACCCTTCTAATTAGGGTTATAGATTGGACCCCAAATCAGTTATAATATCTTATTAGGGGTATGTCGGTTGGATGACTACCTCCCACAGTCACAGTCTCAATCTCAGTAATAGAACTCAGATAGTTCTACAGATTTTAGGACTGTCAAATATAGTTACTCAGTTCAGTACGAAATTTAGATAGTTCTATCAGAATTAGGACTGTCAGATACAGTTACCTAGTATCAGTTATATCAGTTATCAGTAATCCATGCTACCAATAAAACTCAGTATTCAGAATTCTCATGATTTCAGTTACAATATATATAGTCATGCATGTGTTCTCATTCAGTTATTCTTATGATATTCAGTCAGATATAGTCCATGCATATGAACCCTTGCATTTAGCCTTACCTCACTTTCCATACCAGTATATTCACACGTACTGGCGCATACTTTTCTTTTGTGCTATGGTGTTTTATACCATAGGTTCAGACGTACGAGCTCTAGAGCATCCTTAGTAGTTCAGATTCAGCCAGCAGCAGTAGATTGCAGTGAGTCCTCATCATTCGAGGATAGCATAATTATTTCATTATTTAAGTTCAGTTTTCAGTAGATGGAGTTAGTTGGGGATATGTCCCATCAACTCCTTATTCAGACAGTTTAGAGGCTTTCAGACTAGATGTTCAGACTATAGCATAGTCAGACAGTTATTTTAGTTTTGGTATTGTTATATCGCATTATCAGTTATGTTTTAGTTTTAAACCTTATGACAGATTTCTGCATTTATTTTAGTTATATTATTATTATAATATTACTATTATTCAGTGCTCAGTAACAGATATCAGTCATGAGTTAGCTAGTGGTCCCTCAGGATTGTTAGAACAGTGTAGCATCTGGGGTGCCAGACTCGGGGTGTTACAAACTTGGTATCAGAGCCTAAGGTTTAATAGAGTCTTAGGAAGTCTGAAAGCCGCATCTAGTAGAGTTTTGTGAATGGGAGTGTAGCGCGCCACAATTATGTATAGGAGGCTATGAGATTTTTAGGAACAGTTTCCCTTCTTTCATACTCATGTCGTGCAAGTGAGCATGAGCTCAAATTTAACTCTCAGACTAATCTATTCCTTCCTTTTATTTACATAACATGCCTCTCAAAAGGACTAATAAGAGGAAAAATAGAAATCAGTCAGCCCTTGAGCCCGTTCAGGCAGATCCCCTGGACAAACACGTTTCTCATGTAGAGTTCAAAGCTACATTCATTACTCTTGCTAATTTAGTTTTCACCCAAAATGAACATCCAGCTGCCATTTCGGCTAACCCAGTGGCCAAAACTGCTGCATCTAGGATTTGGGACTTTACCCAAATTAATCCTCTATTTTTTTCGGGTCTAAGTCAGATGAGGGCCCTTAGGAATTCCTTGATTAAGTTTAGAAGGTTACAAATATCATAGGAGTTACTGCTAGTGAGGGTGCTGAGCTAGTTGTACATCAGTTGTAGGATGTGGCTCACACATGGTTCAAATAGTGGAAAGCAAAGAGGGTTGAAGATGTAGGGTCCGTTGAGTGAGAGGAGTTTGCGATTGCCTTCTTAGATAGATCCTTTCCCCTAGAGTTGAGAGAATCTAAAGTGTTAGAGTTTATCAATCTTAGGCAGGGCAACATGACAGTGAAAGAGTATTATCTTAAGTTTACTCAATTAGCTAAGTATGCTCCTCTTGTGGTGGCAAATAGTAGGGCTAAGATGAGTAAGTTTGTTTATGGGGTGAATAATAGTGTGGTCAAAGAGTGCAGGACCGCCATGTTGATTAGTGAGATGGACCTAACCGGCTTATGATCCATGCTCAACAGATAGAGGAGCAAAAGGTTAAGGAGAGGGAAAAGTAGAATAAGAAGGGTAGAACAAGTAGCTCCAATTTTAGTTAGCCTAAGTCAGAGGGTGGAAATCATTCTCAATTTCGCCCAAAGTCATCCGTTCCAGCTCCTTCCTCAGCCAATGCTCCATTTCCTAAGTTTAGGAAAGGTAACAAAGATAGGGCTCCAGGATCTAAGTCTTAGGGCAGTGTTAGTAGTGACCATACTCATCCTCTTTGTCAGGCTTATGGCAAGAACCATCAGGACATTTGTAGAGCTGGCAGCGATGTTTGTTTTGGATGTGGAAAACAAGGCCACAAAGTTAGAGATTTTCCCCAGTTAGGTTTTTAGGGTCAGCATACTGTTCCTCAGCTCTGTCTGGTCGCCCGAACTAGCAGAGTGCCACTTTCAGTGCCACCAGTAGGCAACGCCCAAACAGACTATATGCTCTTCAATCTTGATAAGATTAGGAAAATTCTCCTGATGTGGTCACTGGTACATTACAGATCTTTCATATACATATTTATGCTTTGCTAGATCCAGGAGCTTCTTTGTCTTTTGTTACTCTTTATATAGCAGTTAATTTTAGAATCAGTCTCAAAATTCTAGCAGATCCCTTCTCAATCTCTACCCCAGTGGGTAAAACTATCATATCCCAATGGATATACAGGAACTGTCCAGTTATGATATCTTAAAAAGCCACTTCAGCAGACTTAGTCGAATTAGAGATAACTGATTTTGATGTCATTCTCGACATGGATTGGCTTCATTCCTACTATGACACAGTCGACTGCATAAATAAAATTGTCCAATTTTAGTTTTCAAATAAACCCATCTTAGAGTGGAGGGGCATTACTTCAGCCTTCAGGGGTCAGCTTATTTTCTACCTACGAGCAAGGAAAATGATATCAGAGAGATGTGTCTATCATCTTGTTTGAGTTAAAGACTCTAGTTTTGAAATTCCTAGTCTTGAATTAGTCCCACTAGTGAATGAATACTCATATATCTTTCCTGAAGATCTTCCAGAAATTCCTCCCGAAAGGGAAATAAACTTTGGCATTTACCTTCTTCCAGATAGTCAGCCTATATCTATTCTGCCATAAAGAATAGCACCAGTAGAACTCAGAGAAATAAAAGAGCAGTTGAAGGATCTCCTATACAAGGGGTTCATAATACCCAGTGTGTCTTCGTGGGGTGCACCAGTTCTATTCGTGCGAAAGAAAGATGGTTCTCTCAGAATGTGCATAGACTACCATCAGCTCAATAAGGTCACAGTCAAGAACAAGAATCCACTTCCCAAAATCAATGACTTTTTTTATGAAATCTAGGGTTTCAGTTATTTCTCTAAGATAGATCTCATATCAGGCTATCATTGGCTCAGAGTCAGAGAATGTGATATTTTGAAAACAGCCTTCTGAACTCGATATGGTCACTTTGAATTCTTAGTCATGTCCTTTGGTCTTACCAATGCCCCAGCCACCTTCATGGACTTGATGAACGGTGTGTTCAAGCAGTACTTAGACATGTTCATCATAATCTTCATAGATGACATTCTTGTCTATTCCCGCAATGAGCATGATCATGCAGATCATCTTAGAATAGTATTACAGACTCTCAAGAATCATTAATTATTCACCAAATTTAGTAAGTGTGAATTTTGGATAAGGTCAGTAGCATTCCTTATCATATTATTTCCGGTGATGGTATTAGAGTTGATTCTTAAAAGACCAAAGCAGTAAGAAACTGGCCTCAGCCTATCACTCCATCAGATATCAGGAGTTTCTTGGGTTTGGCTAGCTATTACAGATGGTTTATTGAGGGATTTTTGTCTATTGCATCCCCTAGTATAGATTGGCTCAGAAGAAAGTCAAGTTTTAGTGGTCAGATCCTTGCGAGATGAGTTTTTAAGAGTTGAAGACTCGACTAACCCCAGCTCCAGTTTTGGCTCTTCCAGAGAGCTCCGATGGGTTCATAGTGTACTGTGATACATCCAGAGTAGGTTTGTGTTATGTCCTCATACAGCATGGTAAAGTCATAGCCTACGCCTCCAGGCAGCTTAAATCCCATGAGGAGAATTATCCGACTCATGATCTTGAATTAGTAGCCGTAGTTTTTGCCATAAAGATTTGGAGGCATTAATTATATGAGGTACATGTAGATGTGTTCACAGATCATAAAATCCTTCAGTATATATTCTCTTAGAAAGATCTTAACCTCTATCAGAGAAGGTGGTTAGAGTTCTTAAAAGATTACAACATGAGTGTTCTTTATCATTCAGGAAAGGACCATGCAATGGCTGATACTCTCAGTAGATTGTATATGGGTAGTGTTGCTCATATTGATGACAACAAGAAGAAATTAGCTTAGGAAGTTCATCATCTTGCCAGACTAGGTGTCCGCTTAGTCGACTCAGCAGAAGGTAGTATATGGGTTCAGAACAGTTCTGGATCATCCCTAGTTTTTGAAATTAAGGAAAAACAAGATAGAGACCCTAGTCTAGTCAAGTTGAAAGAATCAATCAGAGATCAGAAAGTAGAGGTTTTCTCCCAAGGAGGAGATGGTATTTTGCATTGTCAGGTTCATCTCTGTGTGCCAGGTATGGATGACTTAAGGTAGCAAATTCTTGCAAAAGTGCATGGTGTGCATTACTCGATTCATCCAGGGGCCACTAAGAAGTACCGTGATTTGCAGAAGATCTATTAGTGGAGTGGGATGAAAAGAGATATTGCAAAATTTATGGCTAAGTGTTCTACATGTCAGCAGGTTAAGATTTAGCATCAAAAGCCTAGTGGGTCTATACAGGAGTTCAGTATTCCTACTTAGAAGTGGGAAGAGTAAACATGGACTTCGTAATGGGTTTACCTGAATTCGTGACAAGTTTTCCTTGTACTCGTCGTCAGTACGATTCAGTTTAGGTTATTGTAGATAGAATGACCAAGTCAGCTCATTTTTTTTGGTTCATACCTCTTATTCAGCCAAGGATTATGCCAAACTTTATGTCAGGGAGTTAGTCATATTACACGGTATTCCATTGTCTATTATTTTAGATAGAGTTACCCATTTTACCTCTCATTTCTGGAAAGCATTCCAAAAGGGTATTGGTACCCGAGTTCATCTTAGTATAGCCTTTTATCCTCAGACAGATGGTCAAGTAGAAAGGACCATTCAGACCTTGAAAGATATGCTAAGGGCGTGTGCAATTATTTTAAAGGTAGTTGTGATGACCACTTGCCTTTTATTGAGTTTGCATACAACAACAACTATCATTCTAGTATCCAAATAGCCCCATTTGAAGCTCTTACAGTTGGAGATGCAGATCTCCAATCAGTTGGTTCAAAGTGGGTGAAGCTGCAGTAGTAGGGCCTGACTTGGTTTTTGATACCTTAGAGAAAGTTCAGTTAATCAGAGAGAGTCTTAATACAGCTCAAAGCCAATAGAAACCATACACAGATGTGTGTAAAAAGGATCTCGAGTTCGAGATTGATGAGTATGTGTACTTGAAAATCTCTCCCATGAAGGGATTAAAGAGGTTCGGCAAGAAAGGGAAGCTCAGTCCCCGATATGTCAGCCCCTTCAAAATTCTCAATCTTTTTGGCAAGGTAGCTTATGAGCTCGAATTGCCTTTAGATTTAGCTTTAGTTCATCCAATTTTTCATGTCTCCTTACTTAAGAAGTACATAGGTGACCCAGCAATCGTAGTCCCTATTGAGGGCATAGAATTCAGAATAGTCTCTCATATAAGGAAATTCCAGTCAAAATTCTTGACTATCAAACTCGTAGACTGAGGAACAAAGAAGTCCCTCTAGTCAAAGTTCTTTGGCAGAATCAGTCTGTTGAGGGAGCTACTTGGGAAACAGAAGCAGACATGCGGACCAAGTATCCTCACTTCTTCTCCGCAAACTTAGACTCAACCCAAGGTAATAGATTTTCTTAAGCTTATTCAATTTCATGTTCAAATTTCAGTTACAAACTTGGTATTCAGCTCCATGCATAGTTTTCATTACAAACTTGGTATTTTACCATTATATGTTCAGTCGCATGTTCATGAGTCAGTTCAGTCATATATTCACGCATCAGATATGTATGATCAGTTTATTAGTACTCTCATTCATGCATTCATGTATCAGCTCAGTCATGAAATCATGCATCAGATATACATGCTCAATACGAATCTCAGTAATGTCGGTCATGTAGTCATGTTTCAGTTATTCGTGTTCACTATGTACTTCAGCTTATCATTTCTCCCATCTTAATCAACCTCATTCGAGGATGAATATTCCCAAGAAGGAGATATTGTAAGACCCCATAAAATTCTTAAGCATAATCCAGTCCTTTAAGCTTGTCAAGGGGCCCAGACTTAGAAAATCCTAGCTAAGTTTCCAGACTTAGTTTATTTTTGGCCTTCGAAGGTTGGCAATCTCATTTCGCCACCTTAATGTCCTTTAATAGTTTATATTTTTTTGTTGATTCATGAACAGGAAGGTCATTAGGTGTTCTCGAGCAAGTTTTGGACTTTTTAAAACTCGTTTAGATCACGTTTGGTATCTCAAAATAGTGGACCAACACGATCTTGGCACGCCGTGTCACCTATCGCGTTGGTTAACATTGTTACTGGTTGCCAGAGTCAAAACTATTAAGGCTTAGCATGATCAAGGCATGAGGTTTCGGGTATCGCATCGATGGCATCGACGCACCGCGTCGCCAATCGCATCGATACCCAGTTTTCAGTCATTAAATGACCGCATCTTTAAGGGTAAATAGGTCATTTTCCCATGAAACAAGTCAGCCTCAAACACCAAATTGATTCCTAAATGACCTAAATATGTCACTATTCACACAATTTTTCCCAAAATTCATCTCTCTCTCAAAAGCAAGAAACCCTAGTTACTAAATTCAAGAATAAGGCTCAAGAATTCCTTCAAGAACCCTTAAGGATTTATGTTCTAAGGTATGTAAAGTGTTCATCTAAGGATTCCTTTCATTCTTGAAGTCCAATAATCCAATTTTAAATTATAAATTTTGATATTCATGTTATGGATTGATTATGATCATGTTGATGTGTTGTATGATTCCCAAGTTGGAATCTTTAGTGTGTTTTCATGATATTGTGTTAGCATGTGGATTGAATTTCATTAAATTGGGTTGATTAATGTAACCATGATGTAGAAGTGTTAATGTTCATGCCTAAGCCTAAGTATATGCATTCCATGTGTATGATAAAATGACTAAGTGTGTAGAATTTTGTTTTACGAACCCTTATTGATCTACATGATGAACTTAGGCTATAACTACCTGTTCAAAATGACTCCCATGTTAATGTTATATTTTGTGATGAAATGATGAAGTGTTTATGAGACTAGATTGTGAACTTATGATATGCTGGGATGTATTCCTATTCATGTACAAGACTATGAGTAACAAGTGAATCGTGAAATCCCTCAATAGTGGTATTATGAATTCTTAACAATTGAAATAGGCTCAAGAAGTATCATGTCTAATTTATTTTCATGCTATCGAGTTCTGGGGGTATTCAATACCCAAAAATTTAGCTATGTGCCTAGAGCTAGTGTCAGTTTCAAGATAATCTCAATCACGCCATGATCAGTAGTATTCTCATTCAATTTCAGAACTCAGTAGAATTCAATCAGTTACATGACTCATGAAAACTCAGAAATCTCATGAACTCAGTTAGTTAACAGACTTTAGTAATATTTCGTCAGTACACGAAACTCAGTGAACTCAGTCCAGTTTATCTCAGTATAATTAGTTCAATGTCTATTCAGTTGGGAGTAGGATTCAGCACCGAGTGAACCCAAGGATGAGGGCACACACTAATAGTTGAGGGTGTGACCCTTAGAAGCAATCCTTGCATTCTAGAACTATATAGCTAGCATATGTTGATATATCAACACTGATAGTTGAGGGTTGATGAGGTGGACTAACACTGACAGATGAGGGTCCCACCATTTTTCTTTGGGGACACTGTCAGATGAGAGTTACTCACAGCTTGTCCTTACCAGTGACATGGTCTTGACACCCTTCCAATTGGGGTTTCAGATAGTTCTACAGATTTTAGGACTGTCAAATACAGTTACTCAGTTCAGTACAGAACTCAGCTAGTTCTATTAGAATTAAGACTGTCAGATACAGTTACCTAGTAACAGTTATCAGTAATCCATGTTATCAGTAAAAAACTCAGTATTCAGAATTCTCATGATTTCAGTTACAGTCTATATAGTCATGCATGTGTTCTCAGTCAGTTATTCTCATGATATTCAGTCAGATATAGTTCATGCATATGAACCCTTGCATTCAGCCTTACCTCACTTTACGTACCAATATATTCACACGTACTGACGCATACTTTTTTTTGCGCTATGGTGTTTTATACCTTAGGTTCAGACGTACGAGCTCCAGAATATCCTTAGCAGTTCAGATTCAGCCAGAAGCAGTAGATTGTAGTGAGTCCTTATCATTCGAGGATAGCATAATTATTTCATTATTTCAGTTCAGTTTTTAGTAGACGGAGTTAGTTGGGGATATGTCCCATCAACTCCTTATTCAAATAGTTTAGAGGCTTTCAGACTAGATGTTTAGACTATAGCATGGCCAGATAGTTATTTCAGTTTTGGTATTGTTATACTGCATTATCAGTGATTTTTCAGTTTTGAACCTTATGGCAAATTTCTTCATTTATTTCAGTTATATTGTTATTACAATATTACTATTATTCAGTGCTCAGTTACAGCTATCAGTCATGGGTTAGCTAGTGATCCCTCGAGATTATTAGCATCGTATAAGGTCCGGGGTGCAGACTCGGGGCATTATAAAAGGTGAATGCAATGCTTTTTGGTGCTAAAATGAAGGGTCTAGTCCATTGTGCTTTGATAATTCGTTCTAGTAAGTGTCTTCTCATGTTGTACTTGTTCAAACCTCCCATTCTGTGATGTAACAAGTAACTTCTTGACCAGTTAAAGAAGTGGGGGAGATTATAGGAAACTCAGATCCATAGAAAACTGAATGGTATTAAAAGCCTCAACTGCTCGAAATAAAGATCTGACCTTTGGACCCCCCGATTTACTGAGAAGCCTTTTTTGTTGGCTAGTGCAGTTAGGCTAAGTAGTTTTTTCCGCTTTTTGTTTGCCTTCCAAAGGCTGTAAATATGATGCATGGGGAAAAAAACTTGTGCTCTTGCCTTCCTAGTCTGTTATCACTTTAGCACTGCTAGACTTAAGTAGGAAGTTTGGTACTTATCACTATTTAGAATCTTCCTACCCATGCTTGGTAACTGATGGAATGATGTGTATATGAATGCCTCTTCTTGTAAAGCTATGTTAGCCAAGTAATTTGCAAGTTGATTGCCTTCCTTGTATGTATGGACTATTTTAAATGCTTGGTAGACAACAATTGCCATATTTGCCTGATTATATCATCTAGCTTCCATGGAATTACCCATTCCCTTCTTAACAATTTTTGCATCAGAAGTGAGTCTATTTGTATGATTATTTTGTCATTTTTTGTTGAATTGCAATGTCTTACTACATTTAATATAGCCATAGCTTTAGCTTCCACACTACTTGTATCTTTCATATCAGCACCCTCTGCATGTATTAGATCTCCCCTGGCATCCCTTAGATAAAATGCCCAAGAAGCTCTCCCCAGATTGCCCTTAGAAACCCCATCTGTATTAAATTTAACCCAACCATCAGTTGGAATATCCCACAAAATTGGAATAGTTTTAATGCTAGGCTTCAACTAATTCAGCTGATTAATAATACCAGGCTATTCAAATGAGAAATCTGCCAAAGGTTTTCCAACCTTAAGTAACATACTCACTTGTCTAGTAATATTAAAAATCAGCCTATGTACTGAAACACCCTTTCCTTCATGCTTTAAAGCATTTCTTTTTTTACATAGCTCCCACATTATTATCCCTGTTTCTCTCCCTTTCTTTAAATTGAGCATTCCACCAAGAATATATTGTGTTCCTCAAATTCAGACCTTGAATATTTATACCTACACAAGAAGAAAAATAGGACCATGTCCTTTTAGCATAATCAGATCTTAACAACACATGAGACAGTCTCTAGTGTTGTATTCTAGCAGCACCAGTACTTAAAAGGGCCTTCTACTCTCCATTTTCTGCTAGTAGCATCCACTGACACTTTTTCTCTCCATATTCTCCACATAAAAAACACTATCTTGAAAGGTAACCCTTTAATCCACAATTGCTTGTAAAAGTCATTGGTGTCCCCTTTACTTCTAACATATTGTCATGCTGAGTTGACACTGAATTTCCATCTTGCCTCTACATTCCATATAGGGATGTCCTTAATAGATCGTTGAGGAGGAGATATTTTCTGCACAATGTGTTCCACAATTTCCTCATCAAAAAACTGTTTCAACACTTCTAATTTCCAATGGCCATTTTGTACTAGATCCTTAACTCTCTGAAGATCATAATCCCATTCCCTACTATTTTCCATGATAGAGTAAAAATCCCCTACTCCACTCCAATTGTCATATCAAATATTAGCATCACCTCCCCTTAGCTTCTATAGTATAAGATGATCAGTGAGATTTCTTGCTTGCAACATCTTCTTCCAAACCTAAGACCCACCACCTACTTTCCATACCACTTCCTTAGGATAAAGCTTTTTGCAGTATTTATTCCTCATAAAATCACTCCAAATAGACTGTTTTGTTCTAAAGTTCCACCATAGTTTGCAGAAAAGAGCCGTGGAGACATCTTGAATTAGTCTAAAGCCATGTCCACCCTCCTCTCCTGGTAAGCATATCTTGGGCCATGATACCCAATGCCTACCCTTTCCTCTTATATCACTACTCTAAAAAAATCTAGCAACGCATTTCTAAATATCTAAAATAACATTCCTAGGAGGATTCATAACTGACAAACAATGAATGGGAATACTCTGAAGAACATGCTTAATTAACACAGGCCTCCCCCAAAATATAAGAGCTTACCCTTCTAAGATTGTAGCTTGGTATTGATTCTGTTCATTAAATAGTGGTAGTAAGCCTGCTTCTTTCTCATAGATAACACTGGACAACCTAGATAAGTGAATGGAAACACTTTCCTCATTATTCCAGATGCTACTTCTGCCATTACTACTGCTCCATTAGATGGTTTA
Organism: Capsicum annuum; assembly: GCF_002878395.1. Lineage (NCBI taxonomy): Eukaryota > Viridiplantae > Streptophyta > Magnoliopsida > Solanales > Solanaceae > Capsicum > Capsicum annuum. The sequence goes on from NC_061121.1 coordinate 211,831,215, forward strand.
CTATGAAAATACAAAGCACTCTTGTCTTTGTTTATTTTCTGAACTGATACCTTCTCATACCTCTCCAAAGTATTTGTCAGTAACTGTAAAGTCCCCAGCTCATCTTTACAAAGAATGATCATATTATCTGGAAAAGCCAAATGATTTATTTTTGGACTTCCCGTAGGCATGCCAAACATCTTGAACTCTTTTCTCATTAACAATTCCTTCATCCCTTTAGAAATAACCTCTGTTGCAATAATTAACAAAGTATGAGATAAAGGATCCCCTAATTTAAGTCATCTAGAAGATTGAAAAAAAACTTTAGGTTGTCCATTCAGTAGTAGAGCGTACCAATTATTAGACACCGGTCTGAAAATTATATCTATTATTTCTTCACAAAAACCTATCTTCCTTAACACCTCAGTAACAAAAATCCACTTCACTCTATCATATGCCTTCATCATATCTAACTTCATAACCATATTAGGTAGTTTACCTTTCTTTCTGATTTCAGACACTATCTCCTGTACTACCAAAATATTCTCAGCAATACTTCTTCCTTGCACAAATCCGATCTGCTCTTCTAATATAATGTTTGGTAGTAAACCCTTAACCCTTTCATGAATGATTCTGGAAAATATCTTATTCAGAAAATTGTTGAGTGATATGGGTCCTAAGCCTGAAAAAGTACTCACCACCATCTTTTTAGGTAACAAAACTAAATTAGTATGTGTGATGAATCTTGGGAGTTCAAACCCACAAAAGAAATCTACTACTATTTGATGTAGATCACCTGCTATAATGTCCCAAGCATTTTGAAAGAAAGTTCCTGTCATTCCATCTGGTCCTCCAGCACTATTTCTATTCAAACCCATAACTGCACTTTTTGTTTCCTCCACTGTACGAATTCTCTTTAACTCTATATTATTTGCTTCTGTTACCACTCTTGGTAACACCTCTAGCAGAGAGAAATCTTCAATATCATCTTGCTTCCTGAATTGGTTCTGATAGAAAGTGATAGCAGCTTCATCAAGAGTACCTGAATTGCTGGTGTCGTACCTGACTTGCCAAAACTCTTGTTCACCCAATCTTTAGTGTTTTCCTTTTCTCCAGTGTTGCCGGGATGCTTATCTTCTGTCTTTTCCTAATTTAACACATTACATACATTTGATGTTTCAATTTTTGACTCCTTCTTATTGACTTCCCCAAAAATATGTCCATATTGATCTTTCCTATATTTACTTCTTCTTAGCATCCACTGGTTTTTGTTAATCTCTGCATTGTTAATCTTTCTTCTATCCTCCTGTTCAACATCTATCTCTTTTTTTTGTTGATTTGTTCTCTTTGATTCTGAATCTGTTCAAATAATTCAGGATGAATATTCCAACAGGATTCTTCATCATATCCTAGCAAGCAGCATTTATTACAATACTTAGGTTTGTAGTTATACTGGATATAGATCCATTTAGACTTGAATTCACATGTATTATCATCTTCCTCATTGATCTTTACTCTTTGGGGCAATTGAGCTACTAGATCCACCTCAACCTTGAATCTTGGACAGCTTGGTCTTGAATGATTTTTAGTAGCCATATCTAGAACTAAGGGTTTGCCCACTGCTGATGCTATTGAAAAAATGGCTTCTTTGGCAAAAATATTTGGTGGTAGATCTGGCAGTGAGATCCAAGCCACTCTAATAGTGGTTTCCACGTCAGGCTTAAACCAATGATCCCATTTGAGAGTCCTCATTTGCCAGTACATCTCTCTTGCCTTGATATAGTACGCACTCCCAGACATTAACTGAATATAATCCTTTAGCTGATTCAATTGAATAAAAATATGCCTAGAATTGAGAACTCCAATTGTACAGTCTCTTTTAATCCCACACTATTTAGGTATTACTCTTCTTAGTTCATTAATATCTGGTTTACCATAAGAAAACTTGCTAATGACAGCATATTGCAAATTTTATTGTATTATCAAACTCAGCACTTCAGACGATTTTCACGTAACCGATGGCTCCCATGCACCATAATGATAGGTTTCAAAGGTACCCTAATATTGCCATGCACGTAAGGTTTAGTCTTAAAAAGATTTGCATATTTTGGTGATGCTATATGATTTTTCTTTTCTCCTTCCGCACTGCGAGTCTGTGATTTATCCTTATGCTTTTGAAGCTCATCCGGTGGGCTCATCCCACCAGATGTGGTTGCCATTGTGATCGGAAAACTAGCTAAAATGGAAAATGAGATCGCCATTGTTAGGGTTTGAAAATTTTGTTGCTAGTTAATTTGTGTCTTTGGGGGGGGGGGGGGGGGGAGGACATACAATTATTTTTCACGAATAATCAGTCATGTTTTAGAAATTGCCTCCAAATATCACTTTTATTACATTTAAGACAAGAATATTATCCAACTATCCTTATTTTCCTCAAAAAATACTTAACAGTTTAAAAATCTTCCTCTCTCCTAGTTGACATACCATATCACTAAATTTTATTTTATTAATAATAAACCAATTTAGCTCTTCAAATTCATTTATTCAAACTTATGCCTCTTAAAGTATAAGAAAAATGTAAATAGCGCAAAAATTTATCTCGAGATTATATAAAAGAATATTTAGATAATCTAATTTTCTATAAAATTTCTTACAAAAGAAAATCGATGGTAAACCTATGAATTTTTTTATTGCCAAACAAAATTCAATGAGAAAATTTTAATATGTATTATTACCAGGAAATTTTAGATGTAGATTATTTGTAAATTTTTATGCAATATAATTTATGATAAAGTTAGAGAAAAGATGAACTTTTTCTTGCAAATTTTTCACAATTAATTGCACACCAATAAATCAAGTAAATCTATAAGGTAAGACATAAAAATTTAGAAAAATTATTGTTTTTTATTAAGTTTCTTCACTTTTTTTTTATCATTATATTTATATTTTATTTTATTATACAATTAAATGTCAATTCATATCCTTACCTCATTATAAATCCACGAAAAGCATACAATAATTGATTGAATAATATTTCAAAGATTTATTTATGATAGTACTAAAGAAGGGATCGTTTTGTTAATGTTTCTTACAAAATTTAATTTATTTCAAGATTAAATAATTTTTCTTTCCTTCAAAAAAGTGGATTTTATTTTCTTATGATTATATAAATAACAAACATAATGTCTAGAATATGAAATCCATCTTTTTTATTTCTTTTACATTTTAAGAATCTTTAGTATATAAAATAAACGACAAAAAAATTTAATGAGTATCAATTGGTATAAGTACTTGACTTTTAAAAATATTATTAAGTGGTGAAATAAATAAGTAAATAAAAGAAATTTTTAAGAATACATACCAAATAAAATAATTCAAGCTTTTGGTGTAATTAAATAATGTAACGCCCCAAGATCCAATCCCGAGATATCACACGGTACTTGTGACCCCGAAGGACCACAAGCTAACCCTTTACTGATATCTGTACCTGTACACTGCATAATATCTGCAATAAATGCAGAAGCTGGCCATAAGGTTCAACACATCTATAAATACTCAAAATATAAAACTGAATACTATACAATACATCCGTCTGAAAAGCCTTTAATCTGACTGAACTGTGGAGTTGATGGGACAGGTCTCCAACTAACTCCGTTAACTGAAAGTAAATAAATTTTGATTATACTAATAGAAAATTGAAACTCATCCTCGAAATAAGAGGACTCACTGTTACTGCTTTTAACTGGGACTGATCTGCTGATGATACTCTAGGTCTTGTCCCTCTAAACCTATAGTGTCAAATGAGACACCATAGCGTAAATTCGTCAGCACAAAATGTACCGAGTATGTAGACGGGGTAAGGCTAAATGCAAGGGCTCATACATGCAAAATATGTATAACCTAAATGATCACGAGAATACTGCACGAAAACAAGCACACATATAAGAATGCATAAATCATACTCGTAATCATCACAGCTTTAGAGACTTGACCTTGGGTACCGCTTTACTGCGAGCTAACTCACTACCATCACCGAGATACTAAAACATTGACTCATCTGCTACTGATAATTGAGGATCTGAGTATACTTATATCAAAGACTGAGTTCTGAGCTTACCGCTTTCAACCGACAGAATTAGAGATTCAACTTTTCTAACAAATAACTTCGGAAGCTTTATCAATGATAAGAAAATAGGATTATTTCCGAATTCAACAACAAGAATACTCAGCAAATTCTGAGAAGGAGACCAAGCCTATCTGACAGGAGATCTTTAAATATAATAGTAAACATTTGTATATGAGGCCAAGCCTATCTGACGGGATGGTCCATAAATCAATGGAACTATCTGAGTTCCTTACCGAGATAGACAATTGTACCACGGGGTCTTGACTTCTGAAGATTGATACTGAAATTGCAACTGTGGGAAGTAGTCATTTAACCGACATGCCCCGACCTACCACAGGTAGGGTCCAACCTGTAACCCCAGCTGGAAGGGCGTCAATACTGTTCCACGGGTAAAGACTCACTCTTGGGTCAAGCCTCTCTGATGGGATGACCCTCGCAGAAAGTCGACCTGAGATAATATAATAGTCAACCTCTCTGACGGTGACAGCCTCTACTGACAGGGACTCCTGTATCCTGCGCTGGCTATGTAATTCTGGAGTTTAGGGATTGCTACTAATGACTCCGGCCTCTCTCTCTAACGTGAGGAATCGCCATCCCTTCCCTTGCTCGGTGCTAGTTTCTACTCCTAACTGAAAGACTCTCACTAAACCCTTAGAATGAAAACAATAAAGCTGAATCCATCTACATGTTCATGTTTCTTAAATGATCTGGCTGAAATACGCTGAGATCACTTGGTTCCGTAGCTGACAGAGATAATATCGAATCACAGTATCTGACTGACGATACATAGTTTGATTTGATTATTCAAATCATTTTTGAGATTAGAATTAAATCACTTGAGTTCCATTAGGACTGGGCTGATTACAGGTCTGAGGCTAGATTACTAGCGATACAGAGATTATAGAGATAACTGAGATTACTGAGCTTTATTAAGCTTCGCACTTGTCTGAGGATACAGAGTTCTATAACTCACTGAGTTTTGAAAATTATGGCTCGGTTGGAATTATCGAGAATCTGACACAGGCTCTAGACAACAACTCTATTTTCGGGTATAAATACCCCCAAGACTCAATAGCATAGAAGTAAAGCATCATCATTCATTCAAGCATCACAAGCATTCATGCATCATTACCATCATTCAGGCATATTCACAAAAAACTCAGAAATCATGCCATATATTCAATTTCACAATTATTAGAACATCACCTCAAGCCTCTAAGGATTCACAAACATCTACTCATCATCACAACTACCAAGGGGTCACTCTAAGCGTTTTAGAATCATAACATACTTCCCCCCTTATAAACCTTACGGCATCGCATCTATCATTTAGGAAATATAAACCTCTATTCACCATCATGATTACCAAAGGATCGCTTCCAACATTTAGGGGGTCATCAATATTGATTCATCGTCACAAACTACTTTAAGGAAGACATGCTATTAAATTATACCCCATTCAACGAAGTCTTGCATCAAGTACTTCACACCTATATCGGTCTCGACATATATCTAGATATCACAAGATTTCGGGAAAACTTCACACTATCATTTCATTACTCTCTTTCTAACCACTTAGCATGTATCCAAACTTAAAATAAATCAAAGAGCACTCACTTGGGAGATTTACCGCTATTTCGTCTCAACTTACTCACTACGATCTTTTGACAACCACTAGACATGTCCGATTCTACACCGACTCAAGGATTCCGTATTATTATTATGGCTCATTCCGCTCACTAAGGCATTTTATCAAACACTAGGTGTCCATGGACTAGCCCACAACTTTGTGTTTCCCCTTTAACATACTACAATGCCCCTCTATGCTTCACCTCAGCCTTTCATCAAACCTATGGGGTGCATACTCCGCTTATTCAACCAACTCTACACCCTAATGTCATGAACACCTTACATAGACACCAACTTCAAAAGGGCTCATCACAACATCACATTAATTCTACATACTAGGGTCAAAGACCATAAATCTTGCAAATAATAATGAATCCAAACTCAACAACACAATTAACATCAACTTCAACTCGTACAAATCATGGAATATCACAAAGCATAAAACCCTTAAGTTAAAAAAAAAGGGTACTTGAGCTTCTTGGATGAAAGAGACCCAAGAATCAACATCTATATACCTGGGAATTCTTTTCTCGAAGGCTCTTAAAAAGAGTTCTTGATTTCTCTAGATCCTTCTTGATCCCTCTTAAATTTTTATGAAAGGAGAAGAGAGTATTTTGATTTTGAAAACCCTAATTTTTGGGTGGAAGAGAGAAAAATGAAATTGAAGGCCCTTGGCCCGGTATTTATAGAGCTGGGGGAGAATGTGGAAAATACCAAAATGCCCCTTTAAAATTTGTCTAAAAAATTTTGATCGGGGTTTGTGACGGTCCGTCAGAGGGACTGACTGTCCACCAAGTCGTCCGTCACTCAAGTGCTAAAACTGGGATGTTCTGCTTTGGAGTGACGGTCGAAGTGATGGTCCATCATAAATCTGATGGTCCACCAGATCATCCGTCACTCGGGATCCAGGAGTGGGACATTCTGCTCGGTCTGACGGGCCCTCTGACGGTCCATCAACTTTCTAACGGTCCTCCACTTTGGCCGTCACATGAAGACCGAAAAAGGAAGCCACTGGCTTAGTCTGACGGGACACTTAATGGTCCATCAAGGACTTGGCGGTCCGTCAGATCGACCGTTAAACCTGCGATTCCGACAACGCTCAGTAAAACGGCCATAACTTCTTCGTTCGATGTCGGATTTTGATGAAATTGGTATCGATGGAAAGCTTGTTCAATGCTATACATGAGTAAAAGTAGAAATTAGGGAAAGTACACACGATTCAAAGTATTTCATACTTGGGAAGATACTTCTAAAACTTTTAGACTCAGATTTTCCGCTTTGCTGGATACGCTCTAAGGCTCAAACTAAAAGAGAACTTTGCGGGGTATTACAAATAATCTTTAATAATAAATATATCATGTTATTTTAAAAAAATAGGATAAAATTTTGGCTAAATAAGTTGATAAGTTAAATAGATCTGCTTATCCAAAAAAAAATGAATGACATGACATCCCAAGTAGGAGAGAGAAGGTTTTTGATGTATTAAGTATATTTTAAGAAAAATAGGAAGAGTTGGATGATATTCTTGTCCTAAATAAAATAAAACTGATACTTGTAGGCAATTTCCAAACATGGGTGACCATTCAGGAAATTTTCTCAACTTTTCTAAGAATGCAAATGACCAAACAAAACTTCAATTTTATCTCAAATGATTTTATATTGTATGACCAAGCAAGCCCTATGCATTTTGACTATTAACATTTTAATGACTAAAAATGATATATAAGAGCAGTAATAATCAAATTTAGAGTTTTAAAGTATTGTTGACGAGATTGATTTAGGAAAATACATTTCTTATAAAAACTTTAATAATTGTGTTAAGTCAATATAAATCAAGTAAAATTGAATCAGCAGGAGCACAATCAAACCTCTCTATAACAACCTCTCATTATAAAGATATTCCATTATAACGAACCCATTTCTTCAAGATTGATTTTTCATGTTATATTTTACTTTTCTATAACAACATTCTACTTACAACAATAATGAAATTCATTATAGCAATACACTCTTTGTAAATTACCTCTTATAACAGTTATATTCAAATATTATGTAATAATATTTTATAAGAAATATATTATGTATAAAGAAAAAAAATAATATATTATGTATAGTAAAAATGTCCATATATTCATGATAATCATCACTAATGTCATGTACATATTAAATTTTAAGTAGGGATATCTAATTAATAAAAAAATTTACTATAGTGATGTCTATTAATTATGTCATAACTTCATGAAAAAAGACTATTAATGATTCTATTTTCTTTACAATCATACCCTTTCTAATTTGCGTAGTTCATTCATAACAATTAAATGATATGTAAACATCAAATATTAGTACACATATAATAACATATCACTATAACATTATATGAAACTTTGAGACAAATGTTGTCATTGGAGATATGATTGATATACAATGGTTGTGTTTATTCTTGGCTCGACCAATAATAAATAAGAACACTAGTAATCAAATTTTGAGTTTCAAATTATTGTTGACAAGATTGGTTTGTTAAAACTTCAACACGTACACAGAGCCAATGCGCAGCGAAAAATAAATAGAGACATACCTTCAGCCATTATTGTTCAAGTGTTATGAAGAATCACCTTTGTCAAAATCTTAAAAATAAAATAGGAAAGAGACACCTAAGAATCTTCTAACCTATGTCTATCAAAGGTATGTCACACTGATGTAGTCACAGGTGTATTTATAGGTAAGCTAGGGGCTCTTAGGCAAATAACTTTAACCCTAGGGACTTTCATAGTTATTTCTTGCCATCAAAGAAATACCATATGTACATAACTTGGAGGAAAAGTAATTGACTGATTTAATACTTTACTTGGGAGACAAGGTAAATTTCTTACCAAAAATATGTGGGTCATTAATACGTAATATTCTTACATTCTCCCACTTGACCCACATATCAAAATTAGAGAACTCTTATGAGTGAAAATAAATAATATGAACATAAATACATAATCACTTAACTTAATAGTTATGAAAAAATCACTTTTATCAGGAATATATTAATACAAAAATCATGGCAGTCATGCTCTAAATTAAACACTTTCTTCCATGTATTACGATGTACAATATGTTATAAATAAAGTTTCCAACAACTTTATAAATGAGCTTAATATAAGTCATTCAGAGTCCAACTTTATTTGATACAATGATCACTTTATAATATATGAAAATCAAAATGTGCACGTTCATTATATTAAAATGATAATGTCTAGACAAATTGTTAGAGAATATAGCAAGATTACAATGAGATACTAAGTCTCATACGGGTCACATGATCCTTGAAAATATTAGCTGGTAAACCTTTAGTCATAGGATCAACAATCATCAAAGTAGTACTAATATGTTCAAAATTCACATCTTGTTTCTTGACATGATCTTTAACCATCAAATACTTTATGTCAATATTCTTACTTCGGCTGCCACTCTTATTATTCTTCAAAAAGAATACTGATGTTGAATTATCACAAAACAATTTTAATAGTCTTGCAATAGAATCGACAACTTTAAATTCTGAAGTAAAATTCTTCAACCATAACGCATGTGATGTAGCTTCATAGCATGTTATAAATTCAGCTTTCATTGTGGATGTTACAACAATGGGTTGCTTAACACTTCTCCAAGATACAACACCTCCAGCAAGAAGAAAAATGTATCCAAAAGTAGATTTACCACTGTCTTTGCATCTACCTAAATCAGAGTTTGAATACCCAGTGACTTTTAATCAGTCAGAATCTCTGTATGTAAGCTTAAGATCCTTAATTCCTTGTAAATATCTCAAAACTTTTTGTCATCTTTTCAATGATCAAGACCAGGGTTACTTTGATATCTGCCAAGCATTCCTACTACAAAGGCAATATCAGGTCTAGTGCAGACCTGTGCATACATAAGGCTCCCAACAAGTGAAGCATATGGAATGTCTTTCATTTACTCTTGTTTTAATGTATTTTGTGGGCATTAATTCAATGAGAATTTGTCACCTTTAATGATAGGTGCTACTATAGGTGAACAATTTTTTATTCCATATCTTTCTAATATTTTTTCACTATAGGCTCTTTGAGATAGTCCAAGTAATTGTTGAGATCTATCTCTATGAATCTCTATGTCAATGATATATGAGGCTTCACGCATATCCTTCATTTCAAAATTTTGGATAAGAAACTGTTTCATATCATGTAACAACCCTAAATCATTACTAGCAAGTAAAATGCCATCCATATATAGGACTAAGAAAATGTATTTACTCCCACTTATCTTAAGGTATATACATTTATCAATGATGTTCTCCGTGAATTCGAATGAAGAAACAATATTATGAAATTTAATATGTCATTGGCGGAAAGCCTGTTTTAGTCTATAGATAGATTTGTTCAACTTGCAAACAAGGTGACTTTTGTTCTTATCACTAAATCCTTTAGGCTGACGCATGTATACTCTTCTTCAAGATCTCCATTCAAGAAAGACCGTTTCACATTCATTTGATGTAGCTCTAAATCAAAATGAGCTACCAATGTCCTTATAAACAAATGAAAATTGAAATCATAACCAGCTATGGATAATCAAGAAAGAGAAATTAAATTCCTAGAATACGATGGAACATAAAAAATGTTTTCTAAATCTAATTGGAAATCATATTTTAAAATGAGTCCATACATCTCCACGCCTTCCACGAGTGATGTTGTCCTATTTCCAGAATAAATATTTTGTTCACTTTTCATCGGCTTTCTTAGAGTTAGAAAATTCCGCATGATTTTGGCAATGTGAGTTGTGAAATCAAAATCGATCCACCATGTATTATCAGAAATTTTAATAAAATTAGATTCATAATACACAAAGGTAAAATTACATTTCTTTTGGAGTCACTTCTTATATTTCAGGCAATATTTCTTCTAGTGTCCCTTCTTTCTGTAGAAATGGCAAGTATTTTTGTCAAGACTATCCTTCTTTTTCATAGGAACACTTTTGCCCTTTGTGGCATTTCTCTTATTATAAGTCACTAAATTTTCACTTTCGGGTGTCTCGTGCTTCAACCTCTCGTCTTCTTGCACACACATAGTCAAGAGTTCATTGATTGACTATTTATCTTTACTAGTTCAATCGAACGTGTCTCGCACGTGTAACATCTGATTATTTAAAATCAAATGATTTTATCGATTGCGGAGATTCAACTCACTTTTCGAAGATCCTTCACATTTTAATATAATAATGTAAATATAAACATATATTTTAGTGTAAGCATATATATATTTTATCAGCAAAAGTTTCAAGTGATTAATCGATCATCACTTTTGCGTTTATCATGCAGTACCTCTTTCCCTTGTTGCCAGAGGCTAAGAGAGAGACATCAATTTGGACCATATTTGTAGTACGATTATTTTTTTCTATATTTAAAATCTTTTCTTATTTTTTAAATTCAAATCTTTACAAAATCATTGATTATATTCGTATTATGTACTTAAAACTTTTAAAATTTGGTACTTCTTAAATTTTTCTTATTCTAACTCTTTTATATTTATTTTTAGATTTTTCAAATCTTCTTAAATTAAATTTAGTTGATTTAGAATTCTTAAACTAATGAAAAAATTTAGTTGTCATTAATTCTGATGACTTCTAATAAGAAAAGATTTTACCACAAATATATTTAATTAATTTTCAACGCTTAAATATTAGGAAAAATCATTAATTCTGATGACTTCTAATAAGGAAAGTTTTTACTACAAATATATTTAATTAGTTTTAAACACTTAAATATTAGAAAAAAATCATTAATTCTGATGACTTCTAATAAGGAAAGGTTTTATCATAAATATATTTAATTAATTTTCAACACTTAAATATTAGAAAAAAATAATGAAAAGACGATTTTGTCTAAAGTAAAGACTTTTAATGAAAGGCAAAATGTTCAAACAATATTTCTAAGGCTTTTCACACTTTTAATATATTGTAGATGTGTGTCTTAAGATATCTTGAATAGACCATATTCCGTAGGAAGAAAGTTGAGAATAAAATGCACAAGAAATGGTGCAGACATATCAACCTCAAGGGACTTGAGTTTAGCAGCAATATCTCCCATTTCCATAATATGCTCACGCACTGTACTTCTACTATCAAATGTCATACTTGAGATCTTCTTCATAAGGGTATTGGCCAACGCCTTGTTAGAGCTTACAAATTGTTGATCAATTGCCTTCATGTAATCTTTGACATTGTCGTTGTTAGGGATAGAACCCCTAATGCTTTGATTTATATGAGCCTTTATGAGTATTAAGCTCAAGCGATTAGATCGCTCCCATTGCTCGTAGAAAGCCTTAACCTCTACCATACTTGATTTCGTAGGCTCAGATGGTTCTTCCACACGAAGTGCCAAAGCCAGATCCGAACACCCTAAAGTGAGAAGGACTTTCTTCTTCCATTCAGTAAAGTTGTCACCAGACAACATTGAAATTCGAGCATTTTCGTTAAATAGAGCAGTAGAAAAAGTTGTGTTAACTGCAAAACAAGGATACACATACATAAGTTATGAAATACATAACTATCAAAATGAATCGCAAAAATATCGATTCTTAAGTAAATTCTAAACCTTCCTGTGGGTAGAGTTTGAACTCATGCATAGAATTACTTAACTTCATTAGACTAGTAAACCACATAAAACTAGAAAATAATCCGTACCAGTGGGCATAGGATAATTTTTAAACAGAAAGATTTACTATCTATTCCAGTTAATCTAACAAAACTAGTTACCTCCCTGTGGGGTAAGGTTACTATTTTGATAAGATAATGGAACTTTATTAGATGTCATTATTATATTTCAATTACTTAACTTTGTGATTAAAGAAATTATTTTCTTTAGATCATATGCTCGGAATGTTGTGACTAACCCAAATATATGATAAGAAGAACTCAGAATGACATCTCACAATAGTTAATTTTAATAATTAACTTAAACAAAGTGTAATTCCTAAAATATTAAAGCGAATTGAATAAGCAGGGCCTACATCAAAGCAATCCATTGTGCAAAACATCTTTTATTAATTGAAGAAAAATCATACAACAAATAAATAGGCTGAGCCTACATGTCCTTAGTTAAAACGGTAATTCTTTAGCCATAGTGATAATAGGTTGCATACTATAAGGGAATAGGCTGAGTCTACACATCTCTCATTCATATTTCTTATAATTAGTCAAGATATTATAAGAAGAATATGATATAATAATTAAATGTACAATTAAAACAACTACTATTTTTGAATATAACGAAATACTAAACAACATGGCTAAAGCTGGCTCTGATACCACATGTTGAAATTTCAACACATATACAAAGTCAATGCACAGCGAAAAAATAAATAGAAACGTGCCTTCAGTCATTATTGTTCAAGTGTTGTGAAGAATTACCTTTGTCAAAACTTTAAAAAGAAAAGAGGAAAAAGCCACCAAAAAATTTTCTAGCCTATGTCTATCAAAGGTATGCCAGACTGATGGAGTCACTGACGTGTTTATAGGTAGGCTAGGGACTCTTAGGCAAAAGAATTTAACCCTAAGGACTTTCATAGTTATTTCTTGTCATCAAAGAAATACCATATATACATAACTTGAAGGAAAAATAATTGACTGATTTAATACTTCACTTGGGAGATAAGGTAAATTTCTTACCAAAAATATGTGGGCCATTAATATGTAATATTATACGTAGTATTCCTACATGATTTAGTAAAATATATTTCTTATAAAAACTTTTTTAATGATTGTGTTAAGTCAATGTAATCAAGTAAAATTGAATCAGCGGGAGTATAGTCAAACCTCTCTATAACAACCCCCATTAAAACGATATTTCATTATAACAAACCTATTCTCCATAATCTATTTTTCATATTATATTTTACTTTTCTGTGACAACATTCAACTTATAACAACAGTGAAATTCAATATAACAGTACATTTTTTGTAATTTATCTCTTTATAACAGTTATATTCAAAAAATTTATTATATAGAAAGGTGATCAAGTGGACGACCAAGGGTAGTTTAGTAAATATGACTTATTTCAAGGGCAATTTAATAAGATAATGAAACTCTATATTTTTTTTATATAGAAGAGTCATAACTAGGACGACCGGAAAATTTGTCAATTAACAAAAAGTCTAGCTTAAACTTATTGTACATCATGCAAAGAGTGGGTAATTTAAAAAAAAAATTCATGTTCCAGAAAATTCTAATAACTATGCTTTGAAAAATTTTTAAAAATCAAGTGTCATCTTAAAGAATTGGGACCCATTGTTTTCCTTCAAAAGGTTATGGAGAAGTTCTTTTCTTAAAATTTTCTTTATGTAATAACTTCAGAATTCATGATCATACACTTTCGTTCTTTTTTCTTATTTATTTAAATAATATACTTGAATCAAATGAAAAGAATAATTTTAAATTTAAAGAGAATTTATATTTGAAGTTTGTTCCATTTAAATATTTTTAATTTTGATTTCAGACAAACTTTCCTGCTCTTATCCAAAACCACAGAATAAACATTGTGAAATATTTTCATGTATCTTGAATCCGATGTCTACTCAAAGTTATATAAATTGAAATATTGGGAGACGTAGTTTGTCAGTGAATGTATAAATACTCACATATGTTTCATAAATGATAAAAAAATAAAATTAATTTTGGTCATACATTTAATTGTATAAAGTAGTTATTACTATACTATAGTAAAATAATTAAAAAAAAATCCTCATAATTATTGAATAGGCATGTATCTATTATACACAATAACGAATCCCTTCATAATTTCAAAACTTCACTTGATACATATCATTACAAATATTTACAATACATATAAATTATAGAAACATAATTACTTACTAATGTTAAAAATATTTTAAACAACTTATTTAAAATACAATATTAACTACCTCATGTTAAATTACTACAATATATATTATGTTAACTTTTGTTAATTTTTTAGATTCTTCTTATTTGAGATAGAAAATTTCCTCATCAGATAGACAAACCATTTTAAAAGAAATTTCTTGCTTACTGTATTAAACTAATCTATTATTCTTGATGTATATAAGACAAGACATAAAAGCAATCTTTTAACGTTATGATTCATTAAAATTTTCATCCATTTCCTTATTTCTGTATGTTAAACACATATGAAACGAATTTAAATGTATTTAAAATCAATTTATGTATGGATTAATATTCTTTATTGCTTCGTATGATTCTATAAAAAAATATTAATAAATAGATATTTATAATTTTAGTTTATTCTTTTGTATAGTTTTTAAATAAAGTAGAACATTAAAATTAGTTATTTAATGTAAGAGAATATGTTTGATCTGATATTAAAATAAGCACTAGAGTGTGTGATATTTTAATGTTAATTATGAAAATTTAAATAATTTGTAAGATATCTTTGATTTTATAAAAATAAGAAGTTATATTTTATTATATAGTGTGATTTCTACTGAAACTTTCTATTGTGTTTATTCAAATATATTAATAATTATTTTTAAAAAAAAATTAATTAAATAACTATAAATATATTTAAAATTGTAATATTGAGCCCGTAAACGGGCCTTTCATTATCTAGTATTATATAATATTATTTAGAGAAAAGACATATTTTCCCCTGAACTTGTCCTCCCAACTCACTTTAGCACTTAAACTTAACTTTCGTTTATTACCCCCCTTAACATTTTTAAAATGTATTTGTTTGACCCCTAAAGCTGACGTGATAATTTCAGTAATATTATATTTAAAATATAATAAAAAATTAAAATTAAAAATGGATTTTTTTTCTTCTTTCTTCTTCAAATCATCATCAACAACAATACTCAAACCTCCATTAACAACCTTAAATTTTTTTCACTTTCCTCCATTAACAACACCACCCAACAACAACAATTTCCTTCAATTTTTTTTCACTTTCCTCCATTAACAACACCACTCAAGAACAACACTTTTCTTTATTTCCTTCATTAACAACACCACTCAAGAATAATACTTTTCTTTAAATTTCTTTTTCACTTTCTTCCATTAACAACAACACCTAAAACAACACTTTCCTTTAATTAAAAGGGAGAAAGAATACCGGGTGGGGCTGGGGGGCACTGGAAGGGGAGAAAGAAAGGGGGTGAGGTGGGGTGGGGGCTGAAAAGAAAGAAGAGCGGGGGGTGGGGGAAGGGGCTGGAATGGTATATATAGTACGTGTATATTTTTATTTTTAAAATAAAAATACATAAAAATAATTATATAAAATATATATTATTTAAATGAAAATAGGGTGGGGATGGGGGCATTTTTTATTCAATATATATATATATATATATATAAATAATATTTTTTGATTTTAAAAGAAATACATAAAAATAGTATGTGTGGGATTTTTTTAAAATAAATTCTAATTTCTTACGTGGCAATGACCTGGCACTGATGTGGCACTGATTTGGCACTGACATGGCGCGTGTGTAACTCACTCTCCGTTGTGAGAGTGATATTTAATTTTGAGGGGTGAAATAAATACACTTTAAAGATGTTAAGGTGGGTAAATAAACGAAAGTTAAGTTTAAGTGTTAAAGTGAGTTGGGAGGACAAGTTCAGAGGGGAAAATATGACTTTTCTCTATTATTTATAAGAAATATATTATGCATAAAATAAAATATCAATATATTTATGATAGTATTACTAATTTTATGTACATAATAAATTAAATTTTAAATACAAATATCTAATTAAGAGAAAAATTTAATGAAGTAGTATTCATCAACTATGTCATAACTTTACGAAAAAGGCTATTAATAATTATTTATTTTTACAATCATACCCTTTCTAATTTATATATTTCATTCATAATAATTAAATACGATCTAAATATCAAATATCAATATACATATATAACAACACCTCATTATAACATTCTACGAAACTCTTGGCAAATGTTGTGTCATGGGAGAGACAATACAAATGGTTGTGTTTATTGTTGGGTCGACCAATCAATCATTAGTGTGTAGAGGGTACTAGGTAAATTCACTCTTGGTAGTTTGTGTACTAGTATTCAACTAATTACTCCATTTGGGCAAAACAAAAATCATTAGCAAGGCTATGGCCCACACAATTCCCCGAGTCGCCCCTGTTACCAACTCGGTTTCCCTTCTTCCTCGTCCCAACACACACACACACACACACACACTCTCTATACACTACTACTATCTCCCTCACCCCCTTAATCTCTCTCTGTCCTTTTTAGTCTTTTCACACATCAATCCAACGGCAATGCCACCTTCCACGTCCCCCATTTCTTCTTCCTTCTTCTTCTTCCCTTATTTTTCCCTTTTCTTGTGTAGTAATCCACACTATACTCTCCCAAACACCCGCGTAGCACTATATAACCGCCTCTTCTCTTAGGGTTTTCTCTTCTCTTTCTGCATACATTAGCCTTCAACAAATATTGGGTCGCCTTTTTGTCTTCTTGTTTCTGGGTTCATACGTCTCAAAGGTAATTTTTTCTAATGTAATTTGTAATTTTCACTTTATGGCTGTGTTTATTTTTTATTTTACTACATGGTTTTCAATATTTGATGTTTTACTGAAATTGATATTTGGAATTTCTGAATCTTTTTCATGTTTTGTGGTTGAGTTTTTCTAATTAAATCTGTAATTTTTTCTTTATGGGTGTGTTTACTTTTGATTTTACGACATGGGTTTTTTAGTTTGATGATTTCTTGAAATGGGTATTTGGAATTTCTGAATTTTGATATGTTTTTGGTTGATTTTTGTTTTCTAGGGTTTTGAAATTTGGATTGGAAGGGGGTCTGTTATTGTTTTTATGTTGAATGGTGATCGAAAAGAGCAGCTTTAAGGCATCAGAGGTTTCTCCTCGTAGTAAGGACACTATGTCGAGTGAGGAGGAGGAGGAGTTTCGAGAAGTTGAATCAAATGATGAGGATGAGGATGATGATTGTGATTCGGGGGCGGGATCGGATGATTTTGATTTGTTGGAATTAGGGGAGTCTAAGGAGGAGTTTTGTCAAATTGGGGATCAAACATGTAGTATTCCTTTTGAATTGTATGATCTTTCGGGGTTGGGTGATGTGTTGTCGTTGGATGTTTGGAATGAGGTGTTGTCGGAGGGAGAAAGATTTAATCTTTCTCAGTATCTTCCTGATATGGACCAGGAAACATTTATGCGAACATTGAAAGACCTCTTCACGGGTGGTAATATGCATTTTGGAAGTCCTCTTGATAAGCTGTTTTACATGTTGAAGGGTGGGTTATGTGAGCCAAGAGTGGCACTTTATCGACAAGGATTGATTTTCTTTCAGAAGCGACAGCATTATCAAAGCCTCAGAAACCATCATAATGCAATTGTTGGTAATCTTTGTCAGATAAGAGATGCTTGGCTCAGTTGTCCAGGATATAGTATTGAGGAGAAGCTTCAAGTGCTGAACATTAAGAAGAATGAGAAGATATTAATGTATGAGAAAATGGAAGAACTGGAAAGTGATGGATCCGAGAGAGAGGAGTTCAGTGATACTTTCTGGGGCAAAAGAACGAAAGATCATAATCTTGGGCAGAGTATGGGTTGTTATTCTGGATGCGGGATAGGGTCGGCCTTGGATTCATCATCTAGACAAATGGCTTTGGAAGCTACCAGATACAAAAAGCAGAACCTAAAAGGGACTTCCAAGGTAGGTGGAAAAAAGGGTTCTGCTGGTAAAGGAATGGAACTTAGATCAGGGCCCTATGATTCTGCATTGCCTCCTTTTCGTCGTGGTAAAGGAATGGGCTATGATTCTGGGATGGCTTTCCCAATGAGGGATATGTTGAATGGCAATTATGAGGAGGATGGGATGTATGAAGTGGATGTACAGAGAGATAAAAACTTTTCACGGGCAGGGGCTGCTGATAAAAGTGGGACTGTCAAACTGGGGAAGAAGCATGAAAGGCTTAGAATGGAAGAAAGCGCTGATGTTTTCATGGGTGTGCCTGTCCCGTCGAAGAATGATCTTTATGCCTATGGCAGGAATAACACTGTCAATCAGCTGTCAGATATTAAGATCTTGACTGCAAAGCCTGGCAATGCCAGAACTGCATATGAGTTTGGCAAAAAGGACAGGTATGCTGATGGTCTCCCACAGTTTTGCTCTGAAGATCAGATGAATTCTGGGAAAATCCGGATTCCTAAAATGTCACTGAAGGGAAGTGGAATGGAACTAGCGAGCGGAAGTGAACCATTTTGGCCAAGTAAAGCACAAGAGGATAACTATTTTACCAACCCATCCCATAAGTTTGGTAACATGAATGTAAAAAGCAAAAAGTGGAAGGTGGACCAGCGATATCCTGATCGCAAGTTAAATGATAGGTTGTTTCAGTCAGACTATAGGGCAAAGGCTTTTCCTGAGAAAGTCAAGGGAAAATTGCAGAATGGAGGACAAGACGTGTCCAGAGGTAGAAGGGTATTTGCAAAGACTGAAGAAACTGAATCTGAATCGTCAGAAAGAAGTGATGAGGATAATAATCCATTGATGAGGAGCAAGTGGGCATATCCTAGTGGTTCTACGAACTTGATGTCTGCATTGGATACTAAAAAGGCTAAATTTGGTCAAAAGGATAAGTACAGTGTACTGGCTCGTGATGGCTCATTTCATTCTTCTAGGCTGATGAGCGACGCCAGTGATCTTTTCCACCCAAAGAGAACTGGAAGTCATGGCTTGGGAGCAGAACCAATGGGTAAGATGCATGATCTTGGTCATCTGAATAGTTTCTCCAGTAGAAATCATTTCTCTGGTCTAAGCCACTTTAACAATGACAATGATGAGCAACCAATCTACAAGCTAGCCAAGAATGATCCTTTGCAAGGGGACCATACTGAAAAGTACCACATGGCATCCACCCGAGAGAAGAAACAGAAAGGAAAAGTTAGCCATGATATCCTGCCTGCAAATTATATGCAAGATCACAAGTATCAGGAGGATGACTCATTGCGTACACGGTTGCCAGCTAAAAGAAATGGAGTTTCTACCAAGTTTTCAAAGAAAGGTCAGATGCTTGACACACGCACTCTTGATCATCATGAAAAATCGGATATGCATTTAACAGGTTGCAACTCGGTCATGAAGAAGCGGAAAGTCAAAGTTGATGTCCCTGACATGGATGATCTAGATGATACTGACCATCTCTATTCTGATACCCAGCAGAAACAAAATGATTTGTCAGTGAAGCGGGGTAAAAAGAAGCTGGAGGATGAATCATGGCCTTCTTTAATGGGAGTTCCCAGGTCTCCAACTTCGGAAATGATAGAAGATGTAGTGGATGTGGAAAGCCAACCTCAAAAAAAGCCTTTCATTTTGATTACTCCTACAGTTCATACTGGCTTCTCATTCTCCATCATTCATCTTCTTACAGCAGTTCGTATGGCAATGATTACTTTGCTTCCAGAAGAGGCTGTAGATTCAAGTGCCGGAAGGCAGGAAGCTCTGGAGGAGCAAGGTGGAGTTGCACCACCTTCAGAATTGGATGTTGATAAATCACTTCCTTCCACTCAAGCAAAGGTTCCCTCTCTCAGTGTGCAGGAAATTGTTAACCGTGTGAGATCAAACCCGGGAGATCCCTGTATTCTCGAGACTCAAGAACCTCTCCATGATTTGGTCAGAGGAGTACTCAAAATATTTTCTTCCAAAACAGCACCGCTTGGTGCAAAAGGGTGGAAGGCACTTGTAGTCTATGAAAAATCCACCAAAAGTTGGTCCTGGATTGGTCCAGTGAGCCCTGGTTCATCTGATCATGAGCCTATAGAGGAAGTCACATCTCCAGAAGTGTGGGGTCTTCCTCACAAGATGCTTGTCAAGCTAGTGGATTCTTTTGCCAATTGGCTGAAAAATGGTCAGGAGACGCTACGGCAGATAGGAAGTCTCCCTGACCCTCCGCCGTCGTTGATGCAATATAATATAGATGAGAAGGAAAGGTTCAGAGATTTGCGAGCTCAGAAGAGTCTGAGTACCATTAACTCAAGCTCCGAAGAAGTCCGGGAGTATTTCCGGAAAGAGGAATTCCTTAGGTATTCAATTCCTGACAGGGCCTTCTCCTACACTGCTATTGATGGGAAAAAATCAATAGTTGCTCCTCTGAGAAGGTGTGGTGGCAAGCCAACGTCAAAAGCCCGTGATCACTTCATGCTTAAAAAGGATCGCCCTGCCCATGTAACAATTCTTTGTCTTGTGCGAGATGCAGCTGCTAGGTTGCCCGGCAATACAGGGACTAGAGCAGATGTTTGTACTTTAATCAGAGACTCGCAGTATATTGTGGAAGAGGTTTCCGATGCTCAAGTTAATCAAGTTGTTAGTGGTGCGTTGGATCGTTTGCATTATGAACGTGATCCTTGTGTACAGTTTGATAATGAGAAGAAGCTCTGGGTTTACTTACATAGAGATAGAGAAGAAGAAGATTTTGAGGATGATGGTACTTCATCTACAAAGAAATGGAAGAGGCAAAAGAAAGAAGCTGTCGAACCATCTGATCAAGGAGCAGTAACCGTCGCTATTCCTGGAACAGGAGAACAAAATGGCCTTGATTTGAGTTCAGATCTCAATGTTGAGCCCTCAAAAGTGGATGAGGATCGAACAGACCTTACTTGTGAGGAAGGTAAGGATCATGTAGAGGACAATATTAAGAGCAGCCATATGTCAGAACAAGGTGCAATGCATTGTGGTTCATCTCTGATGGATACTCTTTGCTCAACTCCTGGAGATGCAAATAAGTTGTTATGTCAACAGAACTCCACTGATAATTTTGTTGTTGAAACATGTGGTGGAGAACCACCATCTTGACTGTGGAAAGAGAGCCTCCAGGTACTTTGATCCATTTCAAATTTTGTACTAGTTACCTTTTTGAATGTCTTCATCTTATTTTTATTCCTCCAATTTTCGCTGAAACTATAAAGTAGTATTTATAGTTCATTATATTATGTAACTTATTTGAAATTTTAGTTTGGTTGATTGATTTATTCGTTTGTATATGGACTTGTAATTGTCTGATATGTAGGTCTCTATCAGTTTACATTTTTAAGTGGGAATTTTTGTAATGAAGCACGATATTGCTGAAAATACAGGTAAAATAGTGACCCTGAGAACTTGAATCGTAACTTCAGTTAATAGTTTTGGTTGAAGCACAACGTTTGCCCTTTTGCACTGCAATATGAAAGAAGCTTATTTTTTGGATTTCGACGCTCTAGCTTATGCTAGCAACTTTACTTGGTCTCTCCCCATGTTTTTAGTCTCTCTGTTTCTGTCTCAAGAATTACTCCCTCCGTTCATTTTTTACGTGTGACTTTTAACATATTAAAGAAAAGGCAATTTTTTCTTGTTTTACCTCAACATTGCATAGTTATTTGAATCATTTTCCTAGACCTAAGACGATACAGAAATTAATATGGGTATTGTGGTAAAGTACTCATATTAGTCCTTGTTTCCAAAGAAGAGTGCAAAGTTCAAAGTGAACAAGTAAAAGTGAACGGAGGGAGTAGTAAACTGATAGGGCACTCTTAATTTATAAATGGTTAATTTAGGCCAGGAAGAAATAAATTTGGATTCCATTTTATGAGGTTGCTTGAGGATTAGATTCAGTGTTTGGGTTGATTCGACGCCTCGGGGAAAGGGGAAAAGTGTTGGAATTATTTTGCTTTCTTTTCTCTTAACCTTCTGTTCATTTTCTGCAGAAAAACGTTATATATTACCTTACCTGAAGAGCCAGGAACTTTCGGCCGTTAGATAGCTCTAACAAAACATACTGTCCGATTGTGCTCAGTGAAATTCATACACTTCAATCATTCAGTTTTATTGGCCACACTGGTCGCTATGAGGGTGTATTTCGGCCACGACAGTTCAAATGTAGATTCGTTCTAGTTAAAACCAGGAAAAAGGGGAGCTTCTAATATGTAGACCGCAGGTGATAATTTACTTGCTGTTGCACAACTATTTTTATCTCATAATGCGTTGTCTTCTTATCTGTTCCCTTTTCATCTGTTCCTTCCTTTCAGTGTATATTTATGTTGGCGTATTCATACGATACCAGAATGTTGAAGCAAATCACTGTTCTGAATTGAGAAGCAGCAGAGTCCATGGGTTATAAGTTGATCTTGTACATTAATCTGGTCTTAGTTTAGATGAGATAAATAAAAATAAGTTGGGTCTTATGGTCTTTGCCCTTGATCAAGCCTTTGCCCAATCTGCCCCACGTTCATTTAACTGCATTGATACTTAATTTCTATGCTTGTTTATGTGATGATGTTCATACAACAACTATCTTCGAGGCCTGAAATGATCAACATTGGAAATGTCATTCTTTGAATTCACTCAGTTTTTTATTTTTTCTTTGTTGCTTGGGTGTGGGGTTCGGCCCTGGGCGTTTTTCTTTGCTGAATATGATCCTACCAAATTTTCTAGGTGGAAGTTAGGATGGAGAAATTATGCTGCAATAGTTTAGAATTCTATGTTTTCATTTTGGAAGGAGAGTACTGGTGTAGCTAATAAAGTTGTTGGAAGTGATTGCGGTCATGAATTCAAGCCATTGAAAACCTTTTGTAGAATGTCGTCTGTGCACTTCGGTTGATGGGCCAGTTTTCTGTATCCTCCGTTGCAGGATTCAAACTTGCAACACATGTCTACCACACATTTGGCGATGCCTTACCATTGAACCAAAGCAATGGGGCAGTATTGCAGCAACAAGAGTTTTAGGAGCTATATAAATCCAAAGAGAAGTTGGTATTATAAAAACTCAAAAACAAACTTTGTGCGGCAATGCATACATGTATGGCTCCTTGAGATTTACCATGAAGGTCAGCTTTGGTATACATGTATTGTTTGCTAGAAGTTGCAAACGATATTTACATACTCTATCGGCACGTCCAACACACACTTAAACTAACATGTTCAGGTCAAACATTATACATATTTTGTCGCCGAGACTCCAACTGTCTCGTACAAGAATTTCAGACAAATGAAACTCTTTCTAAAAGCTACCAAAATTAAATAAAGACACGGATAAATTTATCCGCTACGTCTACGTATAGGTGAGAAGATATTCAAGACATTATGTACAACTCTCCTCTTTAATTGCCATTTATGTCCTGTAGTCTGGACTCTTCTAATTTACAGCAGTGAGGGAAACTATTGAATCTTGTACAGAAGGAGCTACACCTCTATCTCTATACTATGATTTACATCTCCATTTGCTAGCTTAGAGGATTTTCCATCCCAAAATGAATTCAATAACTCCTCAAAAGCGGGAGTTTTTAATTCTTCAATAGATTCAACGCTTGGGAGATCAAATGGTCTCTTTCTCGGGGTCGAGCACGATGGTTCATCAACCTAGTATTGTATTTAAAAGCAATTTGAAAAAGATGGGTATTATAGACCCTTTTTAATAAATTAAAAATGTTAAATTTTAAGGCAATGCTCTTACCATGTATTCTTGTGAAAGACTTTTCCCAGTGTACTCTGTAATTTCAACAACTTTGTGGTAGTGGCCACAGTTTAGTTCTCGCAACTCTCCACAACAAGGAACAATCGTAGAATCAAGGTTTGCACAAGCATCACGGTCGAGTTGTAAAGAATCTGCACGTATTAATCAAATTAATTGAAAGACAAAGTTAAATCTCTTAACGTGCAACTCTTATAGCTTACGGTCAATAGATGAGAGGAGGTGTTTGCTAGCTGCATCAGTGTCTTCAAGAGTGGATGACACGCCAGATGAAAATCTCACACGCAATGCTTGATTTGCATCCATTCCGCCCCTGCAGAAAACGGTGAAAGTTACAGTATAAGCAAACTATCCTACCCACTATGGAAATGAATACTTGAACAATAAGCGAACCATCTGACCTAACAATTTCATCGACAAAAGCAACATTTCTCTCCTCCAGGTTTAACAAAGACCGTTGAGCATTTGTCCATTGTGTTGCTCCTAATTTAGCCTTTTGCACACTGCATATTGCATATTTCCAGGTTAGCACAAAAAGGATGATAAATATACTTATCGACATCAAAGAGCAATGACAGTTCCAAGATATGCCGTGTTACATACCAATTCTGTAGCACCTTCTCCATCTCTTTCTTCCCATTTTCCACAGCAGCAGTATCTTCAAGATAGTGCGATTCAGCCTTTTCCATGTAATCAGTCCATTTGACTTTAACTGAAGAAGTTGAATCTTGCATGGTTGACATCTCTTGTTTCAGTCTGTTGGTTCTGTTGGAGGCACTTACTCTAAGGTCATCGATAGTGGTTTGAACCTAGAGAAGACACCCAAACAAAAGACAATTAGCTTTTGCAACCTAAAGTAGATCAAAGTCAGTCAATGACTGTGATCCAGGATTTTCCGCTTGATCGTGTGATAAGTTAATTATTGACAACAAGAAATTAAGCAAACATTCAAAACATAAAACTACACAACAGAAAAAGAAGTCTCAATCTGTCTACAACACCTATAAGACATCTCATGTTGATATTTTTATAAGGTTTATAATTGTGCCATCTCAGCCACATGGAAAACTGTGATGCACATCTTTGTCATTGCTAGATAACCTACCAGCTTCTTCTTCCTAGCATTTGATCCAGCGAGCAATTCTGCCACTTTCTCCAATATTTGTCTTTCCTCATTGGCAGCACATTCCTAAAATTGAGAGATCCATATAAAATGAGGTTGCAAATGCATATTGACAGTATTTAATAAATAGTCATATGCTGGTGGATGAAGTCACGGACCTCAAACTTCTTTTCTAGTTCAGAGAATTTCTGGTCACTGACCATCTGTGCTTCTTCCACTATTTCACCCAACTGGGACACATGCACATCTAGAGTCTTAAAGAAGTTCCCAGTAATCTGAGAAATGGACCTTGACATTGTGATACTCCCGCAATGTGCCTATAAAGGCATCCGAAGTTTATAAGCTATACTCGTGAAGGAAGAAGAAAGATCCAGATAAGGAGCATTGAGAATATACGTGCTTAGTTAAATATTGATACCTCACGTTGTTGTTGTGAAAATGCGGTAAGATTCTGCTTCTGATCGTGCAAACTATTTTGAAGATCATTAACCAAGGTATCAGCCTCAGAAGCAATCTCCTTAAAAAGCTACATAAGGAAAAAGGAGATCAGAAAAAAAAAATCCTCATAATTTCTTAAAACAACAGAAAAGATACACACCTCTCCCAAAGCAGAAGAATGTTTAGAAACTTCACAATTTAAACGGTCAAAGGTTGACTGAGCATTGCTGTCAAGTTCACCAGCCAAACCATCTAAAGCTTTAATACCAGAACCAAACATGGTTTTCAAGTTCTCTAAACGGCCTCGGAGCTCCTCTACTGCCTGAAAAGCAGACAAGAAAGTGACATTGATTAATAGTAGTACACTTTCCACCAGAAATATGTAAAAACCTAATAGACAATTGATGCACTACACTTGTTAAGCATGTAATTTATTTTTGGCAAAAGAGCAGGTTCAAATAATTATATATGCTCCCTCATTAAATTTATTTTAGCAAAACACTCCAAAAAATAATATCTGAAATCCACATAATCCCATCTCCTTTTGGCTTTGGAATAAGGTCGTGCAATTTTTCAAGTAACAAGGCTAATTCTAAATTTGCATCAAGAATACCTCAGTCTTTGTAGAAACAAAGGACTGCATGTCTTCCTCCATGCCTTTGAGCTGTTGCTCTTGTTGTGTGGTTGACGAAGCAACAGTCTTGTGCAGGACTTCAAGCTGTTGAGTCAACTGGGCTTGAAAATTTTGGATGAGAACTCTATTTCCATCTTCTATTTTGCCTTGGCGCTCTGAAATCCCAAATTATCAGTATGCAGGAATTTGATGTAACGTTGTTTTCTTAGCAAGAAAATTCATTATGTATTTGAGTTTTAGAACAACTGTATACACACCAATCTTGGCAAACAAGTTTGACACGTCTGATGCAGCATTTTCCAGTTCAGCTCGAAGTTCAAATGCTTGCTCAACCAGTGCTTTTTCTGGTAGAAGACATACAATTCCAGATATCACGCACTACTCTAATTGTGAAATAATTTTACATAAACCCCAACGTTTACTGCCAAATGATTATGGCTGCATCCAAATTTGCTAATGTTCAAGAAAAATGTAATACTCTCATATCCTAATTTTACTTTTATGAAAATGTTAAAATAATAAGTATTTGGCATAAATACGTTGTTTCCCCGAAGCCAGTTGACTTCCCAAAAAAGTTTTCCGTTGGTTCAGCATAGAGGATGAGGCTTACCAGATTTTAGAAGGTTAGATATCAGAAATTCCTTTTCTTTAATAGTTGTAATTGCCTGCCTGTGTTTCTCTTCAAGATCAGCCAATGTATGCTGAGTTTCCTGAAGCTTTTTCTAAAAAGACACAAAAGTGTAGCAAATTCCATGAGAAAGATATGGACAATAAAGATCTGGAATAAGATGAGTTAAGAATTCCACTAACCTCTGTTTTCTCAAGTTTGTCACCCAATTCTGCTGTCAACAGTTGCTGAGAATTGTATAGTTCCTTGAGTTCCATAAATTGCTGTTTGCAGAAAGCAACATGATAATGAGTTCAGAGTTACCAGTTTCAACAAGAAAATAAAGATGCGTTATATTTTTTCATCTCTTGCGCACCTTGTCCCTGGATTCGAAATCAAGTTCCATCCGTTCTATTTTTTCAGACATTGCCTGAGAGAGGAGAAAAACAAGTTACCACAGAGTATTAAACGCGTATATCAAGTGACACCAACCAATCTTGGGATCCTGAAAGCAGTACTGAACCTTCTTCTCTGCTTCGTCTTGAAGATATCGGTCTCTTGGTATATAAATGCCATTCTTCTCTCTTGCGGCATACACCTCTGTCAGCGATAAAATAGAAAAAAAAGTTATTGGATAATTTGTTGCTGCACGATACAGATTTATATATAGAAACAGAGGAAGAGAGCAATATAAACCTTGCTTCAGTCGGTCAATCTCGGAGTACAAATCTTTGATTAATGCAGACTTCATCATCTTTTGGTTAATCTGAAATAACAGAAGAAAAGCTGAAGGATTGTTAAACCATAGAATCAAGAGAAAAAGAAAGAATCAGAATTGATCGATAGATTTCTCGAAACAAATGAAAAGGAAACGAAAGATAAAACATAAATCATGGATCAACTAAGCCCTCTTAGGGACTTTCGTAAAGAGGAACCTCAGTAAAGTTACATTCTTTAGGTAGGTAACAAATGTCCGGAAAACTAACCTCTGGTTTGTTTTTTATATTTTTGGCACGATGAGCATAATCTAAAGTGCTCAGTGTCTCTTCCAGACAGTGAACTGATGGTGATATTGTTGCAATAATGCACGTCTTTGTTTTCCCTCCAAGGGAATCCCTCAACAACCGTGTCAATTTGCTATCCCTGACATACAAAGCAACACTTTCTCAGGATATGCAAGAAGTAAAAGCACTCTACAATAACATAGGACTGGATTAAAGAAGACCTGTATGGGATATGACCAGAGTGCTCAACTAAAGCATTTATAACACGACCAAGTGTAAGCAAACTCTTGTTGATTTCTCCAGCTTCCCTCGCTCTGCCCTGCAGCAAAAGAAAATTTAGTTTATTACACTGTAATTGAGCAGAGAGCAACAGAATGAGGAAAAAGAACGGAAAATACAGAGATATCATGAACAAAAGATAAATTTGTGAGTATCGCCAGATGCAATAGCTTGGCAGTCATATATTTTTACATCTCACCTCCCTTGCACCAGAACGTGATATGTTCTCAGAACCAGCAAGGTCTACAAGGTTCAGTTTGCCACATTTGATCATCTCTTCCCCTTCTGGAGTGCATTCCTTGATGTGAATTGTGATAGAGAAAATAGAGTGAGAACGACTGCTTTGTTTGTTAAGAAGAGTCTCTGCTGTACGCCTCTTCGCTGAACCTTTCTCCAAGATCTTATAGATTTCATTTGCAGTGGAAACAATCTCCTCTTCCAAGCCTCTAACCAAAACTCCACCCTTGCCATCTTCCATCAGTGCTATTGGTTTTTTGGATTTATCATCTGCATACTTTGTGCATTCCTCAGGAGCTAGAAGATCAGTGATCTCCTCATTATAAAGCTCTAAATGTGTTACTTTCATGCTATATTCAGCATTTTGAGCTTCCAATATCTCAAAAATTTGTTTAACAGCTCGGGGGATAACACCTGCATCACTTGGAAATTCCCCATTCTAAATGGGAGCAAATTTAACAATTAGTATGAAGAAACAACCAGTGGAAACAAACACATGTTTATCAACCACCAACCTTTTTTCTTCCACCTCCTTCCATTGTATAAGTTTTCCCTGTTCCTGTTTGCCCATAAGCAAAAATAGTGCAGTTATATCCCTCTAGAACTTCATAAACAATAGGCCATATTGCAGAATCATACAGGTCCTTCTGCTGGGATGTTGGACCAAACACCTGAGACAGAATTATCCAACATAAATTAGGATCTTTTTGAAAAATATGAAAAGCACGATTAATTAATAAGAAACTAGAGAATTTATTACTAAATAACTATAGAAAGTGTAGTGGCATTCAGGAAACTCCAAAGGCATGATTGGCTTTAACAAGTTCATTCAGAGTGTAAACTACAGTCTAGTGAGATTTATGAAAAAAGTGTTATTTTTATGGAAAAATCAAAGGAGGGCTATAGGAAATTAGGAATAAGTTCAAATTTTATGCAGGAAAGGCTTAATTTCTTCAATTCCTCTCTGTAAATCCTTTCTCTAAATCGAACAAATGAATGATAAATCAGCCAGAAATTATCAAACCTTATCAAAGGCAAATGTTCTGTCAATCTGCTTATTAGCTATGTTCTGAATAGCAGAAACTTCTCTTCTACCCTCATTACAGGAAATCACAACTGGTGTATGCAATCTTATCTCATCCTCACTCAATGGCCTGCATATTTTCACCATAGCAATTCCATTAACTATTGTCGATTGAAATCAGTAAATATAACAAACTTTAAAGTACATTCATTTTAGAGGGAAAGGTCAAAGATACACCTAAAGTACTCACACACCTAATTGTTCAACTATGAAATTCAAAAAAACCCAATACTTTATGGGGTATTTTTGACCCTTAAAATCAGTGGATATATCCAATTCTAAAGTACATTCATTTTAGAGTGAAGCGTCATAAATACACCAAAAGTATCCTAATTTTTTACTTTAACTATCAAATTTGTTAATTTCCTTCCTGAACTATCACCAATTTTTTTTATCAAAATTCACCTTAACTATCAATTGTTTCTTTTTCATACCAACAGATAAATAGTTCTAGTTAAAAACTCGAACACTTGACAGTTCATCTGTAAAACTCCAAAAATCAGGTTACTTTAGGCGTATTTTTGACCATTAACTCTTCATTTCACTAACCTGCAACGCAAAATAACTTGCACATTAACACCTTTTTCTTTATCATGCTTGCCGGTCATACTCCCTTCTCCCGATCGCAGATCTTTCACCGCCTTATCACTCGACCGCGGCGGAGTATGCAATTGTGACATTGAAACTAAGCTACCTCCTCTTCTCTGCTGCTGCGACTGCAATGACTCCATTCAAATCTCACTTCTCTTAGTCAACTCAGTTCAAATTCAAATCTGAGCACAAAAATTACATTAACACAAACAAACAAATAAATAAATATATACACCTAAAATTACATAAAACTATATGTCAATTAGAAATCACTGAAAAGAATGAAGGAGAAGTAAAATTTGGACATTTTATCGAGAATAAGAACACAAATATTTTAATAACCATATGTCTGGGCCAGCTTCGGCGCACCTCAACTAAATCCACCTCCCACCAACAACAAATGTAAGAATCACCATGTGTTTTCAAATGTCCTACTTGAAAATGACTTACCAATTCGAATAAACTCAAGCAAAAATATATTAAAATACGACTCAAAAAAAAGAAAAGAAAGAGGATAAATAGAATCTAGGCATTTACAGATACGTACAAATGTAACACTACAATCCCGTCCCCCGATAACTAAAAGTTATCTCCTGCATTTTATCCTTGTAACAAACGAGTCCTTACAGATACGTACAAATGTATATATGGTTACAGAAAGTGAAGTACTTTGATTGACGGCCGGCCGGCAGTTGAGAGGTTCAACAAATTTGAGCAATGGAGAATGTTCTAGAGAGAAGAAAAATGTACACTGTGTGTGTGATGGAGAAGATGGAAGAGTGGGAATTTGATTAATTGTTGAAAAAACTTTAGGTTAAAATTAAAAAAGTATTGAGAAGGAGCTGTGTGTATGTGTATGCGCGTGAGAGAGGAAGTACGTTATTGTGGCGTTTGAATTTTGCAAGGGAATTTGAAGATTAGATACGACGGTGTTAAAAAGAGGTCCTTATCGAATCCATATTTTAACCGTTATGTAATTGGTGAAATGTCTCGTGACCCTTTTAGTTGTCTTGATTTATAGAAGAGTTTATATATTTATCCTAAACTTAACATTAAATTATAACTTTAATCTTAAACTTTGACAATACATAAATATGACCTTTAACTATTCAAAACTTCACAAATATGATCTCCAATCCTACGTGGCAAAACGCGTGTTCAAAACGCAAAACTGGGCGCGTCCAGTTTAAAATCTAAGGGCATAATACATAAATATGACCTTAAACTTTGACAGTGTACAAATATAACATTTAACTATTCAAAACTGCACAAATATGACCTTTAAATAACTTTTCACTATTATTTTTTCACTATTTTCGGCTCAAAGATGAAAATGACATCTAATTTCTTTTGTCATTGCGGAAAAAGAGCAATATTGAAGATTTATTAATTAGGCGGGTCAGCCTCATTTGAAAAAATCGAGCGGGTATGTATATATATAATAAAGCAGAGGACGAATTTAAGTTATATAATATATCTAAATATTATTTATTTAAATATTAAATTAAAGATAAACTATACTAATAATAAAAAAAATTATAGTTTTAATAAAACGTTATTAAATTAATGTTATTAAAGATAGTAGTAGTATATTAAATTAACGTTATCAAATTAACGTAATTAAAATATTATTAAATTAACGAGGGATCGACCTATGTGGTTGCCATGGGGTTCACCCGAACCCCCTCGGTAAAAAAATTACATTGTATATATATAAGATAAAAAATGTATATTTATTTACTAATATTGAACCACATGAAACAAGACACTTAGATAGCCCAGTGGTGTTATTTGCTCTTTTTGAGCACTTCCTTCAGCCTACTGTGCGGGTTCGATCTCTGCTAGTGGCTATTTTTTTTAATTAAAAGAAAGCTAGGTGTTGCTGCTATAGAAATAAATAAAAATAATAATAATAATAATAATTTTTTAAAATTAAAAAAAAAGTTAGGTGCTGCTACAATAGAAATAAATAAAAAAAATTATTATTATTATAATAATAATAATAATAATAATAATAATAATAACAATAATAAAAAAAAAGTTAGGTGTTGCTCCTATAGAAATAAATAAAATAATAATAATAATTTTTTTTTTAAATTAAAAAAAAAAGATAATAATAATAATAATAATAATAATAATAATAATAATAAAAACGACATCGTTTTAATACAAAAAGCAAAACTTTGACAGTGCACAAATATGACCTTTAACTATTTAAAACTGCACAAATATGACCTCTCTCCAAGTCAGCCCTTTTAACGATGTGGCACCGTGTGATTGGATTACCTTTCCACGTAGGCGCGAGTGAGACTCACACATGGGGTTGTAAAATTGAAAGTCATATTTCTTCATGTTTTGAATAATTAAAGGTCCTATTTGTGCACTATCAAAGTTTAAGGTCAAAGTTATAATTTGGTATCAAGTTTAGGGTTATTTTTATGTATTAACTCATTATAAAATAAATACTTCTACTTATTTATTTGTCATCTGAATCTTTAAATTTATTTGAAATAATTTTTTAAATCTTTTTTTTTTACATAGCATCCTATGTGGTTGGAATCACATAGAAGCGTGTAATTAAAACGTCAAAGGCGCGTACCACCCCCAAAAAGGCCCCAATAATCCAAAAAGGATATTTATAAGTCTTTCTTCGTCATTTGCTTTCAACGCTATTATTGGAGCAATTTATATTTTTTTCTTTTTTCTCTCTCTAATTTCTTGTACCTTAATTTTTTTCCCTGTTGTGTTTGTTTTGTTGTATCTTAATTTTTTAATTTATTTTTGTCTAATTTTTCATAACACCATAACAATCCGAGTTTGTTATTGTAGGCTTTATGCTGAACTTAAGATGTCAAGAACACCAACTAATTTCGAAAGAATGTTTTGGAGCTGTAAAGAATATAAAGCTTGTAATAGTTGTGGATTCTTTCGATAGGCTGATGTAATTGAACAATACTACATAAACGATCCATCAACAATTTTAGAGCAAGAAAATAAAGGCAGACATAGAAGGCACAAGATAAGAAAGACTGGAAAGAAATGAAAGGCATGAAAGACACGAAAGATAAAGCACTAACATTGATATCACTGTAATCATCATTATTGTCAGTTGCAATGTATAATGATAATGAAATTAAAATTTAATGATGAACACTATTTTGCCAACACAGAAATCTTTAATAAATAGTGTCTTAACAAGAGTTGACATAAAAAAACTTGTCTTAACAACAACATTAATGAAAAATGCACTCGAAGTCATAAAATACTTGTCTTAACAACACTTGGGATCAATATAAACAAAAAGCTAGCAATATACAAAAAGAATTCTACTACTGTGCGACTTGAGTGCTTGGTGTGGACTGATTCTTGCTGGTTTGAGCATTTAAGGTGGCTTGAGTAGTTGTAGAAGATTTTTCCTTTGATCTTTTGTAACTCTATTCTTGTAATCTTTAAGTTATTGCAACTCCACATTTTCACCTTAGTGCATTTGATTTGTAATCAAAGTTAATATTGGTTGGAACTAAACTAATAAATGTTGGACTATGTACACTCCATCAGTATTTTCAGACTGAAAAATAATAAAATCAATTAAAGATGCATTAATTAATACCAGTTAAATGTATTTAGATAATAGAAAACTTACCCTTTGTACTAAATCGTCACTTATTCCAAACAACACACCATAATCAACTGCTTTTGTCTTCTTTTGTCTTGGTCTTTTATATGTCAGATTTGCACCACCTGTCAAAGCTATACTAGTCTCTCTCTTTTGGAAACCTACACTAGTAGTAGACTGTGGAGTTGTAGATTGTGTAGCATTATCACATATTCCAGAAGTGGTTGGAGGTATCACAACAGTTACAGGCCTTATATCAGTTGTTGAGGCAATTGTAGGCCTCACACGATCAACTAATGCAGTATTTGCCGGCCTTCTTGTAGCCGTTATTGAACTATTAGGCTTTCTTTTGCTTGATGTAGAATTTGCAGGCCTGTCAACACCTGCTGAAGCATTTGCAAGTCTCTCAGCAACAGCTGAAGTACTAGTGCTAGGTTGCACACTTGATTGACTGTCACTTGCAGATATTGTAGCAGTTCCACAGTTATCAAGGAAATTTTTTTGTACAAAAAATATGTTAAGGTAAAAAACATACGCAAAAAGAGTAAAATTCATTAATAAGATGATATTTAGCTTACCAAAGTTGGACTTCTTTTCTTGTTGTGTCCAATAAACTTGCACATAAAACATGTCATTCTTCTTTTCTTTATTATAGCCTGTTTAAATTTTTCTTTAACAAACTCATCTCTAACTTTTTTTATTTACTTGGCCTTCCTGGCATGGGAGTAATCTTATGTGACTCAATTGCTGATCTTGTGCTTCTTGATCACATTTTTATGTTTGTCATTGGTTGAATATATTTGTTATATGCCTTAAGGTATGTTTTTCTTTTATACCAGTGATCAACAAATGACTCCATATTCCATTTCTTGTAATGCATTGCAGTGATTGCACGTGCATAAAGAATTTTTTTTAGTTGTCATGACCTACAACTACATTGCTTTCTCTTCACATTAACAATATGTGTATATGGTGGATCACCAATCTCAAAGCCAATATCACCATTAAATCTCATCTCACACTTGACTGCATATTCATCATTTTTTGCAAGAATTTTTATAGTCATTGATGATACATCACTGATCAATTTTTCTGAAAACTCTCTCATTTGATTCATTCTTTTCACGACTTTGACTATTATTTCCTCCAATATAGTGATCATTGTTTTGAAGTTGCACCTAGAATTCTCAACCACATCACATTTGTTATGATCTTAAAAAAAGTTCTACATCATGCCTCTTTGTTGTACTTGAACAAATCTTTCACAATTTCATCACCCAACTCACTCATTTCACTAAGTAGCAAATACACTTCAAATGATGCCCTTGCAACTTGTCAAAAAAAAAATTTCTCCTTTCTTCACCCCTCAAAACGTATTTTCAGTTGGCCCATATATGTCTAGCACACCATCTATGCTCAGCATTTGACGGTAGATTAGTAAGTGTCAAATGAAGTCCCTATCAAATTATGTAAAACAGTAATAAACATTAATTATTGCATCAAATTGAAAAAAAATATAACTTAAAAATATGAAACATCATACCTTCTGCATATCAGACATCACTGTCAATTCTTCACCTTCATTTTCTTTAAGTTTAAATCGTGGATGGTGCATCTAAGAAATTAAGATCATGTGTCCTGAATTTCTTTATCAACTACTGCCCATGCTACAAGGTACATTTGATTATTTTCATCTTTAAAAATGCAAGATAATAAGATACCTTTACATACACCCTAGAGAAAGGTATCATCTAAATCAATTATTTTTCTATAACCCTCTTTCCATCCATTTTTAAGGCCCCTAGATAAATATAAGAGAAAAGGGTCAAAAATACCCTTCTACTTTAGTTAATTGGCTAAGTTTACCCTTCGTTATATTTTAAGGTCAAATATACCCTTACCGTTAACAAAGTGTATAAACATACCCCTCATTTTAACGGTTGTCCACCATGACCTAACATTTAATTAGGTGGACGCCACATGGAAATGCCACCTCACCCCTAGAGTTTTATTTCTTAATATTCTTTTTTTTTTCATTTCAAATTGGTTCTTGTTCAAAGATGAACAACAAAACCACATTCAGTTATCGCAAAGAGGAAATTGGTTCTTGTTCAAAGATAAATCAGAAAATCAAATGGGAAATTGGTTTTACTAAAAAACTACCAAAAGATTATCATCCTGCAAAAGTTAGGTGATCCATCCAGGAACGATACGTATCTTCTCAAAGAGGAAATTGGTTCTTATTCTGATGGATGCTGCCGTGTTTACAGAGCTCTTTATTCCGAATATATGGAAGATACTGCCGAACTTTTCAATTCTGGCCATGTCACTTTGAAGGTCATCAATAGAAAAATCCATGAAAGTGATTGTCTGGAGTTTCACCGCATAATTGATGCATCGATAGGAGATCGTTCTTATTACACCACAATTGGAATCAAGAAAGTCTTCGCTACTGAAGACTTGTCATGTGTTTCATTGCCTTATATGTCACAGGGATACCTTCGCCATATTCTCTCTACTCATCAAGATAAAAGATTGCCAGAGGAGTTCATCGCTATTGTTCTTAGAATAGTATTTGCTGCTCTACGAGTGAGATTCATAATGGGTTGATTCCAAGGGCTCATAAGGCTTTAAGTGATGGAGATATCTTTATTCACACTACTAGTGTCCAAATGTTGATCAGATTAGCATATGAAACATCGCTTTATGATTCCGAAAAGATCAATGTTGAGAAAGATATTGAGGAAGATTCAAATGAAGAAGCAGGTTCGTCCTCCTCTGCATTTTTGGCTTCGAAGAGAATTGCAAAATAGGGTGCTGCGCCAAAGGTGTTTGGAAGAAAAAATGATGAAGGGGTTGGACCAAAATCTAACATCTGGCTATTGGGAAGAATGGCGTAGGAATTAGCCTATGGAGTGAAAAAGAACGCATCAATGGTTTGAAGAGAAAAGTAAAAAAAATGATAAAATTTGAAATGAAAAAAAATAGCAAGAAATAAAACTCTAGGGGTGAGGTGACATTGTCATGTGGCGTCCACCTCATCAAATGTTAGACCATAATGGACAACCATTAAATGAGGGGTATGTTTATACACTTTGTTAACGGTAGGGGTATATTTGACCCTAAAGTATAACGAAGGGTAAACTTATCCAATTAACTAAAGTAGAGGGGTATTTTTGACCCTTTTCCCTAAATATAAATCTTCATAAACTCTTCTTTTCTGAAATTGAATTCTTGAATGTCTTAATAGATACAGTGGTACCAGGATTGGTAATCCTCAACTATTCATTCATAACTCTGATTTTTTGCCTTTCTACGGGTTGTTTTACTAACATACAACTCATAGTCTTTTCTTAAAAGAGCTTGAATCTGATGCAATTTTATTGAAGGATCACTCATAATTCTGTCCTTGTAATGCTTACTAATCCATCAAGGATTACACAAATTATTTGTTGTCTTTTTAGGACACTTATGGACGGGAAAGTAAGTCTTCACATTAAAATTTTCTGTGTTATCAAGATTTTCAAGAATAACCCAAGGACAATCCTTATGCTTATACTTTGTGCTTACTCTTTTCTTCTCATTAGGTTTCAACTTAAGGTTTACACGTTTTTTAATAGAGTAAGTATGCAGCGCCTCTCTAAACTCAACACAATTAAATAAAATCATATACAACGAAAAATATATCTTTTTTGCAGTTTTATCAAAGTAGATCTTGATAGATGAAGTTCTAGGTAATGGATCCACCACTTCATCATCATCAAAAAGATCTCTTTCCTCTTCACTAATGTCACTATTCGAATTTGAACTATCAAAATAAGGGTCATTCGTACCCAGTTTATCTTCATAATTAGTCCTATTGTCCTTATAAATTTTCTCAAAATCAGCATCTATATCTACTAGTCCAAATGGTATTTTATCTGGATTTATCGTATCAACCTTTTGTTCAACTTATTTTTCAATGTTAGACTGCCTTGCTTGTAGCAACTCTTCATCTAAATCACTCAAATCATCAATGTTTTCGTCAACATCATAAAATGGATCACCATTACTATCATTGACATCTAAATCTACTTTAGAATAAGATATTTGAAGATAGTATGTGGAGAAGTCATTAACTTGACCTTCCTGTAATTCTTCTAAAGAAATCTTAGCTTTTTCTTTGTCTATCCTAGGAGGATGATTTTCATTTATATATTTATTTTCATTGCTATTCAATGATTGAGCAGAAGACACATCAACCCTATCAATTTCAAAAGGGACTGCCACTTCACCATTACAAAGTAATAATAATGATGGAGTGGTTGCCACATCAGTCTTAGACATACTAGATTTTTCTATTTTCGAGATTTTTTTTTTTTTTTTATAATTTCAACCTCATTTTCATCATCAATAAATAAAGATTCACTAATTGGTGAACAACATATACATCAACAAAATCTTCAATTTTTACACTGTTGATAAATCTTAAAACATCAGCATCACTATTTAACATGTAATAACAGTCCTTTTTGTTAACTTTACATTCAAAGATTTTAATTTTTTTCACATGTAATTTCAGTGCTAAATTAAAACAATATTATATGAAGCTCATCTACATCTACTCTGATTTTTTCAGAATCACAAATTTTATTTGCATACTTTAGAATAGGGCTTGACAAAAAACACCTCCCACAAGTGAAATTAAGTGTTAATATTTATCCATTTGTTACAAAATCTGTACAATGACAAGATAACATATATCATTAGCCAATTATGCATAAAGCCCTAATTTTTAAAGAAAAAATAAATGAAAAAAACTCAATTATGATTTTATCAAAAAAATTCTAGAATCTAATTGAAATCACAAAGTATGTCATTGAAGGCACAAAACTGCTATACATACGTCTAATAGGAGCATTAGACACCAAAAAGAGTCAAAAGCTTCAAAATTTTTTATCTCAATTTTAATGTTACTAAAAAAAAAATTAAAATGTAATCAAGATAATAAAACATGCCATCAAAGGCTCAAAACAACTATATATAGGTCTAATGGAAGCATTAAACATGAAAAAATATAAAACTTTCAAAAAAATCAGTCACAATTATGATTTCACGAAAAAAATTCTTAATTCTAATCAAAATCGCAAAATATGTCATTGAAGGCATATCACTACTACATATACTACCTACAACATCATTAGACAAAACACTAAGCAAAATTCACAAAAAATTTGAAGAAAAAATAAGTGAATCGCGAAAAATCCTAAAATCTCAAAAACGGACATCATTAACTCGAACAAAACCTTGAAACACACTACAAAATCCTATAACTAGCACAAAATTTTAAAAGCTTACACTGATTGCCATAACCATCAACAACAATCGAGTAAAATCAGTGAATTTTGTGAAAAATTAAAATAGGAACGAAGGGACGAAGTGTACTCTGAAATGACCTAGAAATTAGGTGCCCTTAAGATTTTATACCTTGTACACTTAATTTCATACGTGATAACTATTTAAATTTTTTTTAATGACGTGTCTGCAATTATGCAACACATTCAGATTATTAGATCGAAAAAGAGTTTACAAAATTATTTTAAATTGGTTCAATGGTCCAAATGACAAACATATAAGTATAAATATCCAATTTGCAAACCAACACAAGTGCAAGGATCCACTGAGATATTTCGCCTATATAATTTGAAGTGAAAAGAAAATTAAAGGTTAAGTCATGTACGGTCTCTAGGCTTATTGGGAAGGACAAAGAATAATAATTTCGAGATAAGATTAATAAATATTATCCTATGTTTGGTAAAGTAATAGTGAGTCCTAAAGTTATTTATTCTATCATTTATACGATAATGATAGAAAAATTATCCCATGTATAAATGGGATAACTTAACCCATTGGCTATCCAAATCGTAGGATAATTTTGTTTATTCCCTCCCTCAATCAAATGATAAAGTTGTCCTTATTCTTTAGTTATACACTTTAGCAGATCATTTTTTTATTAGATACTCTAATAGTAACAAATACGTACTTATTACACAACAACAACATACAATGTACTTATTCAACAATATTAAGTGATAGTTTAAATTAGCAGATTTAAAGTACCAACCTCCTTCGTTTCAATTTTTTTGTTTTTTTTTTTTAAAAGCAAAGAAGATTTAGTTAATCATATTTCAAGTATTTGAGTCCATAATCCAGAGTACCAAAGTGCAAGTCAGCAGCATAGCGAATGAGGCGAAGGTGCAAGTAAAAATCGATGCACAAGTCATACCCAAAAAAGAAAGTTTTAAGTATCTTGAGTCCATAATTCAATGAGACAGAGTGATTTATGATGCTCCACATTGTATTGAAGCAGAATGAGCGAAATGAAGGCTCATATCTGGGGTACTATGTGATAAAAATTTGTCACAAGGTTTGAGGGTATTGGTGGTTAGATCAACATTATTGTATACGCCAGGGTGTTGGCTAGTAATAAAACTATATATATCATTCAAAATAATGAATACAACAAAAGTGAAGATGTTCAAATGAATGTGTGGATATACTAAAAGAGATATGATCAGCGGCGAAGTTATGCAGATCAAGGAGGGAGTGTCTTTGCGGAGGACAAGATGAAAGAAGCAAGACTGAGATAATTAGGCATGTAAATAGGAGGTGCATGTACATCAATTACGATGATGTAGAGAGGTTAGATCGAAAGGTTGGTTGTAACGTGAGTTAAGAGAGGTAGAGGTAGACTGAAAAAGAATCATGGAGATGAGAGGGAGATAATTAGATAGAAATGATACAACTTCGGCTTATTGGGTCAATAACCTTAGATAAGATGGTAATCAGTTACGAGGTATGAAAGATTGGTTGTAGCAAGAGTTAGGAAACGTAGAGGTTTATCGAAAAAGAACAGGGGGAAGGTAATTAAATAGAAATGGCATAACTTCAGCTTACTGAGGATAATGACCATATCTAAGAAGGTATGAATATCGAGAATACGGATAAAAAATTAGTAATAGTCGCGTGTGGTTGCTCATTACGTGGGATAGGCAAGCTAAGGGGTCAGCCTATGCCTTCTTCTTTGTATTAGTAGTTGTATTTTAGCAATCATATAGTTTCTTTTTCTTTATTTCTACTATATGTTTTGTTGTCTATATTTTCTACTTGCAATTCCTTTTTAAATAATTTTTTTAAGCTGATGATTTACTGAAAATAATCTATTTAATTCGTATAAATAGAGATAAAATCTGCATACTTACATCTTATGATTCATTTTGTATCTCATTTATAAAATTATATTGAATATATTATTTTTCCAGTTTAACTACTATCTTTATGTCAAATTTGCACCAGTTTTCTGATGCTTAACGGAAAAATAACTCTCTCTGACCATACATATAGAATAGTTTTAAAATAATGATCTCAAGTGTAATATAATTTTCTATATTTAAAATCAGGTGGAGACTTGATGAAAAACAATGGAGTTCACAGCATGCCAATTGTCTTACTATTTAGATTTCATGATTAATTTAATTAAGAAGGATTATAGTATAATCCAATATACTGTTTGACATGATTTTGAATTTAAGAAATTGCTTACTATGTCTTCAAGTTTTGTTTTATTATTTGAATTGTATTTTAAGCTTAAAGTGATGGGGACAACGAAGTAGATTTGATCCCTAATCATTCAAGTTAGTCATTTCGCTGGTAAATTTATGTTGAAGTTTACTTAATTTTAACCTTTCTTTCTATTACAAGTAAGTAAGTTTACTTCTATTTTACTTTCTCATGTTCTTTTGTATCGGTATTTTACCTTTATCAAAGCCATAAACACTGCTTTGATGTCACACAATGTGTTTTGTTCGTAGGGCCGCTATTTGATTTAAAATCAGAATATCTCACTATTAGAATCTTTCTAATTTTTTGTGGTTTAGAACAAAGAAAGTTATAGCCGCTATCCTTAAATGTGTTTGGAAAATTTTTTGTTCTAGTATAACAATCGATAAATAACTTAAGAGATGCAAGCCGCACTAAGCAAACTTCGTTAGATGAGCTCGACCAAGAAACGTCTGCATATCGCATCAAACCTTGAATCCTCCATTTGAAAAATTCAATATATAACTAACTTATATTTGCACGGTAAAAATTTAATTCTTAATGGATAAATTAGGTGCATGTTACAAGTTTAAATAACTTTGTCGATAAACATCTAATACTTTATGAAGAACGATAGGAAGGTATATTCATAATTCACTAAGGACTCGATTGGTACAACAGATAAGAGCTAATCAATTTCAAAATTAATTTTAGGATAATAGAATAAGGTACATGATGAAATGACTCATTTTAATATTAATTATCTCAAAATTATAATATTATTTATTTTAACTTAAGAATGAAATAACTAATCTAAAAATAATTAATCATGTAATAATTTATTTTTCAATAAAACCCCTAAATTTTGAATAGTGCATTATTAATTACTAAATATTTTTAATTATAAATAAAAAGAGAAAAAGAGATGATTAGGTGAAAGTAAGAGAAGAAGAAAAGATCAAAATAGATTGTGATGCGGTGGATAAAATTACTCTTGGGAACACAAAAGCAGAAGAAAAGAAAGACAGAAGTGGGGTGTCAAAGTTGCCCCACGTGATAAAGAGTGATGTGAGTCTTGCACATGCTCCGCTCTTATTTTTTTTTTTTTTTAAATTTAATATTTAATATTTATATTAAAATTTAATTAAATTTAAATTAGTATAAAAAATTACACATTAAAAATAAAATACTTCCTAACATTACCAATTTCGTACTAAAAAAAACTCAAATATAAAATTTTTAATTAAAAATATTTTTTTTTTACCACTCCACTATAATTATCATTAGTACATAGCTCTCCTATTTATTTAACTTCAAATAGTAGTAGCATCATCCTCATTTTTTGAGTCACGGTTATACAATATCTTTCAGGTTCGTACAATACGGAAACGAAATAATCTAGAAACTATAATGCAGTGAGTATAATTTTAAAATTAACTTATTTTCTTTGAAAAATGAAATAAAATAATTTTAGTTAAATTAAATGAAATAAGGTGGGTACTCCACAAATAAGCAGATAAGATTTATATCTTATTTAGTAAATGATATAAATTTATTTTGAGATAAATTTATATCGTTTATTGAGCGTGGTATAAATTTTATTGCAGAATTAATTTTAAATTATTTCATCTCATTTCACGTATCAAACGAATCCGCATATAATAGAGATAAAATTACAAAAATATTAATCTATTATAATTTTATGAAATTATACTAAATATATTATTATTATTATTATTTTAACTTTTCATTTGATGTACAATACTTGCACTAAAATTTAATTAGATTTGAATTTGCTTGAAAAATTATATATTAGATGGTAAAATACTTTCTACAAAGATACTATTGCGTATTCACTATCTCCTGTTAAAAACCACCATCCCTTTTTCGACCTTCCCTATTTCCATTTTTTTTCCTTACAAGAAAAAAAAAGTCACCTTTATATGCTTTGCATGTTTGCTTAGCTTAAAAATATTCCTATATATTATTCTTTTGTTTTTTTTCAATCTTATACATTTTAAAAAATTAATGAGATTTTCTATAAATTATTTATAAATAAAAAAAATGCCTTCTCCAATAAAAATAAAAGAATATTCTATAAATGACATACAAGTCTCATATCGCATCGATCCCTATCCACCTAATGAGTAACACCCGAACCCCACCCCTTGACCACCCCA
Organism: Capsicum annuum; assembly: GCF_002878395.1. Lineage (NCBI taxonomy): Eukaryota > Viridiplantae > Streptophyta > Magnoliopsida > Solanales > Solanaceae > Capsicum > Capsicum annuum. The sequence goes on from NC_061121.1 coordinate 211,874,825, forward strand.
CCCCGCGCCCTTGAAACCCCACTCCCCATCCCATCTACCCCAGTGGGATGATATTTGAAGAAAATATTTTCTAGTACAACACTTCCCTTTGTACCAAACACACCATTTATCTTTTCCTAATCTTTTTGCATATTTTAAACAATATTCATAAGAAAGAAATTACTATCTATGACTATTATTTTAGAAAATCATTTCATTTTAAATTTCAGAGTTTAATAGTGTCAACATTGTAGGCGGTGAGACAAAGAAAAGGAAAATGAAAAAAGAAAACTTGTCACACAAAATCAGAGTGGGTGAACGAATCAACTATTAATATGCTTAAAATGATTGGTAAAAACAAATACTAATAACCAACTAATTAGATCATAGGACTTTGACTAAGAATAGTTTCTAATCATATTGCGTATGAGCTATTTGTGAGAGCTAAATTGAAGGATAAATAACCATGCTCTAATCAGGGGTAGTATGGTTTAGAAGTAAGTTAGGCACAGATTAGTAATGTTGGAAATATATTATTTCTGTGATGATTAACAATGAAGTTATTGTTAAGAGAATGTTATATATGAAAACATAATTGCTTTAAAAAGCTATTACTATTGTCTTTAAATAGATTACATAATTAAAAACAAAAGAGGATCTGGTGAAGTATTAGACTGCTTAACAGTCTAACCCAATTAGAAACAGTTAAAATTAAAGAATTGTCAAAAAAAAGAAAAGAGGCAATTTTTTCAAAACGAACTAAAAAGAATAATACAAAAAATAAATTGAAATAGGGAAATTAAATTAGTGCTATAAAATGAATATTGTGGTGTTGCAAATTCTACTGGCCGTATTGTAGCAGCTAGCTTCTGAAAAAAGACATTTCAGTCAAAAGAATAAACAGACTTCCTATATTCATCAAATACAACATAGGTATACTTCTATTCAATCTGAAACTTTATTGGACTAAAGTTTTCGTCATGTGCAAGTTAAGAAAGAATCAGATCACAAAGATTTGTTATACGCAGTCCAGCCCTGCATTTTCGCAAGAAGATGTTTCTACGACTTAAAATTTTGACGTTCTGATCACATAACAACAACCTGAGTAATTGCATCGAGACAACATGTATACTAGTATTCAAGCTGAAGCTCCATTATATTGGACTGTTACTTAAGGGATACTCAAATATCTCCATGCATTGTGAGCACGCTTTACTTTTCCACTTTATTTCCATATACATAAAGGCCCTTGCACTTGGTCACTACTCTTAAATTTGGTAGAGACTTTGATTCTTCTCTGCTAATATATCTCCCATTTCCAATGGAGTTTACATCGTCGGTGTGCAAATAATTATTTCTTACAATATCACTATGTTAAAGTATACATGCAGGTAGCATTCATAAAATGTGAGATTTGAAATATTGAAAATAATACTGAGGATTTTCCTGCTAAAATAGATGAATATATAAGATAACTTGATAGTATAAAAATTATTTATGCTAACGATATAGTCGTTTCCCATATTATATGGTGTTTCTAGCTTGAACAGATTGTTTAAGAAATCCACACAAAGTATAAGAGATGTTTTCTTTGTTATGTAAAAGCCACTTATCTAAAATCAAGGGTAAACTTGAAAAAAATAACTAATACCTTCTTAATTATGTAAAGAGAATTATTTGGACATGTAAAAGTTAAAATAATATGGATCGGAGGGAGTATATAGGGTCAATCAGCTAGTCATTTTACGAATTTGTTTTTAATTTTATGTCATTTTAGTAGAGAGAGAGATTTATTTTTAGGAAAAATAACATAAATATACATCTTTAATTTATTATATTTATACAAATCCTCACCCTTATAAAGTAATTATAAAAATCTCAACTAATTATGTATCTTCCTTGGATGTATCGAGGAGCTAATAGTGTATTTCAACAGATCCAAAAGTGTAAATAATGTATCAGAAGAAAATTATGTATCTTTACAAGAAAAAAAATCTTTGTTGGATGTGTTATATATCTCGACTGATCCAAAATTGAAAAAAATTATCGAGAGCTAATTATGTATATTAACAAAGGCAAAAATGTATCTTCGTATCAGGAGCTAATTATGTATCTTGACAGATTCAAAATCAAATTTTTTATTAATTATAAAAAATAGTGAAATTTTTTATAATTAAGCTCCAAACTGTCGAGATTTATGTATTTTTTATAATTAAACTCCAAATTGTCGAGATTTATGTTGTTTCCTTTGTTTTTATAGCTAAGTGATATAATAATTTTTTTTTTTCAATTCAAATTTATAATTAGCCATAAAAAACCATACATACTCGAGGATATTAAGTTTAAACTTTTTCCAATATGCTTTCGACAGGCTTCAACCTTCTTATAACCCTTTAGACAGAAAAGTGTTAGCTTCAGCAAATAGGATACTACTAGGTATTGCCTTTTAGTTTATAGAATCAGAAATTCACATGCTAGCAGGGGCGGAGCCAACCTTTGGTTAGAGGTTCATCTGAAGCCCCTTCAACGGAGTATTATTTATACATAATTAAAATTATTTTTTATGTATCTATAGTAAGTGTTGAACCCCCTTCAATTAATATTTTTTTTTTTTCAAATATTGAACCTTTTAGTTGTAATCCTGAGCCCGCTTATTGCTAGTTAGTTTTTAAGTCATTGCTCATACGCCTAGCAATAATTCTGTATTGCTGTAGCTAGAAGCAATAATTCTTTGTATTCCTGTGACATTCTCTGTGCTAGCTACTTTTTTTAATAATACACATGTTATATTCCATTTTAACACGAGGTCAAAATAGCGTACAATATATTAAAATTTTTTGGGATAAATAAAGGAAGTCGCTACCTAATTAGTTCTATGATGAATTAGGACATCTATTATAAACTAAGCGATTAAACAACTAAAGACTTCATTTTAAGGTCCACTTAACTAGCGATTCTAAGTAAGAGTCCTAATTATCCTAAAGGGAAGGGATTAGACATCCTAAAGGATCCGCTAACTACGATTAACCGGCCAAACTTAGGTTAGATAAACAATCAATATTAAATTAAGAAAGATATGAGTGAGGCATTATATATCTTATTTTTAAAATAATCTATGTTAATCATTTATAAGATAAAGATTTAAAATATTTAAAATCCACTCATCTGCAAAAATAAATAAAGATAACCTTTATAGTCCTTAAAAATGATGCAAACTTTATAGTTGTTTAAAGAAAGTCATTTCAAATAATTTCTAGAAAAGATTTACAAAGGTTCCTAACTAATTGTTTAAGCAAAAGATTAGTTATGTTATAAAAGTTGTACGTTTTTTATATATATATATATAAAAAAATCCTTTGCCCTTCCTTTATCAATTTTATAAAATAAATATAAGTACAAAATTAGCCACACCATACTAAATAGATTATTGAAAGATAACTTTGAAGATATCTAATTGCTTAAATCTACCGTGACTTGGAATTTTATTTTATCAAAAATAAGTTTTTGCCATTAAAAATCCTAAGAATGCCTCGTGAAATCAAATTGGCATAGTTTCCATCTTTTATGTGAAACGAAATTAATTACTATATCCAAAATAAGGAAAGCGGACTATCAAGTTTAACGGTAATAGATTTTCCTACCACCAAAACCTATATTTGATTAAATCAATATTACTAATTAGTTAAGACTAACTTTGATTCTAAAGATAAAGTCGTTACTCTATATTAAGCCGTTAAAGGGTTCTAACAACTCGACCAATTATTCAAAAGGGTATGTCTTTTGCCTATCAAATTTTAATCTTTAACTATACTAGTCATACACCTAAGCCAATCGATTAGTTTAAAATTACTATCTAATCAAAGGATGGGGAGGACAATAGATAAATATATCATCCATTTTTATAAGCCTATACTAGTTCAAACATAAGCAATCAAAACACCGACTCTAAACAACAATGTGCAAAAAGTGAAGTAATGAAAGATAACATGACATGTATATAAAAGAAATAGAGCTTGAAGGAAAGAAAGCGGCTTTAAATTGCTAGCGGATTTGACTTGAGAGTATAGAATGTGATTCCTTACTAGGATAAGGGGTAACATCGAGTCTCTTTTTAAGACTCTTGAATTAAGACTTCATTTGCTCCGAAGTGTACATGTGAATAAAGAGAAAGTAATCGAATTAGTAAGACAATTCTAAAGTATAACTACATAAAAGTCACACATGGAATATAATATCAAAAGACGAGACATGCAAGAATGCCAAATGATATAACCTTCGTACCAATTCTAGGAGGGCGGACCTATGTAGGATTTTGGGTGCTCCATCACCCACTAAACTGGACGCAGAATATGTATAATTATATAGAAAATATAGAAAAATAGGTATAAACCATATAAAAGCACCCACTATAACAAAAAGTTGGTTGGGTGCATTGACATTTAGGTTGATCTTAAGGTGCATCATTAGAAGGAGGCCCTGGGTTCGAACATCATTGAGGTGATTTTTTACTTTTTTCAGTTTTTAAATTTTTCAAGTACTCACTATCCGGTGATTTTTTACTTTTTTTTTAATTTTAAAATTTTTAAGTACTCACTATCCTTAAATTCAGGGCCCGCCACTGAATTCTAGGCTAACAAAAACATGAAACCAAACCAAGAGAACTCTATTATAACACATTTTAACATACGCTCTTCAGCTGGGTACAAGCATACTTAGGCTTAGAAAAGATTGACAAGAGTAGTGAAAGAAACCACACAAAAAACGAGGAAGGGCCAAACTGCATGACAAAAATTTGAATTACAAAGGTTTGGTCATGATACAAACATTGGTTTTTGAGAACATTACTACCGTAGGGAAGCTAAATATTAATAACTGACATTATATAAATAAAAAAAAACACAGCCAACTTATACCAGACACTGGCGTTATTCCGAACTTATAAAGACATGGCGCTAAATTTCAAACATGATATTAAGATAACTCATAAAAAATTTCACGACAACCCTCATTCAAAAATCCCCTTGACTGACTAGAAACTAATGCTTCAAACTCTTTAAATACCAAGAACTAACTCTGTTATCGTTTCAAAGTAAAACAAATGTTTTACTTCATAAAAAGGTTTACGGTTCTGGGCAATACAAGCAATGCGACGCTTAACATATGGTTTATACAGATACAAAAGCACTATTTCTAATTCATTATCGTAAAAGAATGCTCTTAAGCAACTGTCAAGTATACTTTTTAACCAAAGCAGAGCACATTATGTGTGTTTGAGCAAATGAGCAGCAAATTAGTAAGTAGTAAAAAGAATTGTGATTCCTGAATGCCAACGGGGTTTTTGATATCGTGTTATAGTTAATGAGGACATACAAATGAAGACAAGTGATCCCTAATGACAACACATAACACACATTTCGATTGAACCTGAACGAAAGCGTGATACCTAAATGACGATAATCTGACGAAAAGTTATTAGGTAACGCTAAAACACACCCATAATTAATATGTAAAATTATCTATATGGTTGAAGAGGGAAAGATATATTTACTTAGACAACATGGTCTACAACGATACATGACATATCCATCCTTAATTCAAATATGCACTGCATAAGTAATGAAAATGGTGGCTATTGTTTTTAACAAATTCGATCAACTGATTTTCAGATCCTTACAATTTCAACGATAGATTGCAAGTGAAAACATTTTCTCACAAAAATCTCCGCAAAAGAGATTTATAGCCCGTTTGGATGGTGGTTTCCCATGGTATGGTATGGTATGATTAACCTGGGAACCATGTTTATTTCCGTGATTTTATAAAAATGGTGGTATGGTATGTTACTATTCCATGGTTTGATAACCATGGAATGAAGCAATTTATTGAACCACCAAATTGGAGGTGTGCCATGGTTTTCATTTTCCTTTTCCAACTATACCTTTATATAATTTTCTTTAATCCTATTTTATCCTTATCAACAAAATACATGCTAAGACTACGCATTTGTTAACAAGATCGAAGATTGCAAGACTTCCTGTTAGCAATATAAAAATTTTAAGAGTGAGAAAAATGATCACAGTTATTTAGTAGTAGTAGTTTTTAATGCCAATAAAAACTCAATTCGATAAAAATAAAAATAAAAATTGAAATGGAGGGAAACAGAGTGAATGCACAAAAAGCATATACATGGGAAGTGATTTTTGAACTCTAAGATACATACATGTATATCAATTGTTTTATTGATTGGGAAATACTTCCCGATTGCATTAGTTTGCGTTCGTCAAATCTTTGTTTAGCAGATACCCTTGTGAATTTGACGTCTTAAAAGGATCATCGGGTAGCTATGAGAAGCATCAAGAAAGAAAGGACAACTGGTTACGCTAGCACTGATATGGATAAAAGAGTTGATATCTCAAATGTATTACAATTAGGGGCATTTTAGTAATTTACTTGTTACCATACCGTACCAGACCATCAAACCAAATAAAAAATCTATTATTAAACCGCAGTGAACCATACAGTCCATCCAAACATGGTACTGTACCGTACCATACTATAACATACTATACTACACCATACCATACATTATGAAACCATGGCAAACCACCATCCAAACAGGATGTTAGAAAACTCTATAAACGAACATCTTAAGGCCCCCGAAAACATCTTCACACCAACAAAACTATAAAATGCCTTCTGTAGGAAATCTGTGAGGCAGGGAAATGAAATAAATAACATTCCAATTAAAAGAACTGTTTTAATTTTAGAATCCTAGATAAATAAATTCGATCCCAGATTCAAGGCTATGCTACAATACCCCCAAAAAACATCTCGACAATGGATGAAAATCTTCCTCAAAACAGCACACTTTCAAAGCTAAAATAAGCATTAATACATGTCTTTAGGCATATCCCAGAAGAGGACAAAACAAAACGAAACATGATTTCTAAAGTAAAATGGCATGGCAACACACAAAACTTCAGAACCTAATGCTGCTCATGTATTAACATATTCCCTAAAATATAAAAAAAAATGTACTCAAAAGTCGTAAAATTGGCACATTTTTGAGATATAAAGTATACACTCAAAGTTCTGATACAACTAGTCATATTATATTCGTATTATTGTTGTTACTACTAAACATCCAGATTTTAAACAATGAAAAACAAATCATAACACACGTAAATCTAACAACAGAAAAAAAACAGAGGACGGAGAATGTTCATAACATATTCTCCGCAGAGGTAAAAACAGGATCTGCGAAGAAAGGAAAATGGAGAAGAAGAGGGGAGCAAAAAATCACCTGCTGCAAGGCAGTGAACTGGACGATTTTAGATCACGAATCCACGCTCAAACTTTACGATTTTAAATTCGAAAGTGCAAAGAATATTGAAACTCAGAGACTGGACGTTTGTGGAGAAAAAGAAAGTTTGAGGCTACAATAACAACTATCACTCAAATATCCAGATGGCTTCCTTTGAGGCTCTCTATGGTAGGAGGTGCAGATCTCCTATTAGTTAGTTTGAGGTTGGCGAAGCTACTTTGATAGGGCCAACATCATTGTATGAGGCGATGGAGAAAGTTCAGTTGATTCGAGAAATGCTGAATACAACCTAATGCCATAAAATATTCTATGCTGATGTGTGGAGAAGAGAGTGAGTTTGTGTATCTGAAAATTTTATCCATTAAAAGGGTAAAGAGATTTGGTAAGAAGGGGAAGCTCAGTCCCCGCTATGTTGGCCCCTATAGGATTTTGAGTTATTTTGGGAAGGTAGACTACGAGTTAGAGTTGCCTGCAGAGTTAGCATCAGTGTACCCAGTATTTCATGTCTCTCTATTAATGAAATGCATTGGTGATCCAACTTCTGTCGTTCCGTTGGAAAGTGTGGGCATGGAAGATAGCCTCTCCTATGAAGAAGACCCAGTTGAGATACTTGGCCGTCAGATTCGTAGATTGAGGAGCAAAAAAGTCGCCCTACTATGTTTTATGGAGAAATTAATCCATTGAGGGAGCTACTTGGGAAGCAGAAGCTGATATGCGAGCCAAGTATCCCTATCTCTTCTTTACAAAGCCAGATTTAGCTTGAGCTAATAGGTTCCTTAAAGTAATCCTTTCATTTTCTATCTCATCTATTCAACCATCCTCATGTCATAGCATGCATTCATGAATTTTAGTTTAGTCCATGCATCATGTTTTAGATTCAGATATTTAACCATGATTCAACTCATTTGTATTTATTACATGATCTTTGTCTTCATACTATTCCAGCTGAAACAATTTCAATTGAGGATGAATGATCCCAAGGGGGAGATATTGTAATACCTCATATTTTTAAGCACTAGACCCCTTAAAATATAGGCCACTAAGTTAGCTTTCAAACGTTGTAAGTATCACCTCCATCCAATGTCGTGGAAAAATTTCCTTAAGGGCCTAACATACACGACCATGACGATGACTCAAGTAATGAGTTGTTACCACTAGTGACGAGTCATCACGAGTGAGTCGTAGTCATTACAAATAAGTCTCCAGGTTTTTCCCCAGTGATAATGAGTCTAGGTCACGACTCGTTATAAGACGTGATGAGACATAGTGTAGAATCGTTGTCAAATCAGTGAAGGACTCGTGAACCCAAGTTCAAACTATGAGTCTGCCTAACGACTTGTAGTCAGACATAACGTGTTGTTAGGATGGCAGTCATAGTCATACCAGTGTATGACCATGAGCTAAGCCCCAAATTATGATATTACTATAGTCTCATTTTCAGTCATGACGAGTCGTAAGGGTGAGTTATTATCAGACTAGAATGGACCCAGGATACCAAGGTCCTAAGTTACGACTCAGACCATAACTCATAACCTATCATAATGAGTTATGAGGTGAGTCGTAATGGCTGGAAGCGAATTTTTTGATACATTTTTCTAGGAACTTTTATATGTTTTCCCACTCCCTTGAAATCCAAACCCACGTCGTTTTGGCTTCCAAGTGGTGGTACAAAAGACCCAAAAGCCCAAAATTCATCAGTTAAGCGTATTCCACCAAAAAGAGATCAAAGAGGCAATTTTCCCATCTTCCTCAAGCAAACTAGGGTTTCTCAAGAGCAAGTTCTCGAATATGTGTAGCAGGGACATGACCTTCAGCTATCCCTAATCAGTACAACTAAATAAAAACATATAACACTAGAACTATAGTTGACTCAAGTCCTCAAATCAAAAGAAATCATCACCTTCTAGCTGGAAGCTACAAATTGTCTGACCTCGATGTGTGGTCTACAACTAGTACCTACATTAGAAAACAATGTGGCCACACCGACATATATGTGGCCAGCATTCTGGAATGTACTGAGTAAGTGGGAGTAAATTCAATAAGCAGAATTAAATCAATGCATAATCATAAAATACGTATGCGAAGTGCAATTAGACTCACCAAAAGACTGAAATAATCTAAAAGTTAAAATATTATAAAACAAGAATAACAAAGCATTATCGATATACCGGGTGATTCACTACACTTAGTTTCTTAAATCATTACTCTTGTAGAATAAGTAAAACTAATGCTGGATATACTTTCAATCATGCAGGCTAAGTGTAAAAGGACTCACCTTTATCATAGGCAAAACTGAAAGCTGAAATCTCATAAGGAGTAACTCATAAAATAATCTCTGAACAAAATCGTGAGTCTTTATACTTAGTTTCTAAAATACTTTCTTTCTGTGGGAGATTCTCATAACCGATATAAATGATGTGAGCTAGCATGGAGTTGTCACGACTCAAACCAAGGCCTGGCCGTGACGAGCATTTCGAACCATGGAGGCCCGAAACACCCCTATCTGTCTGGTAATCATGCACCTAATTCATATGATCAAAGTAATGCAAAAGAAAAACAATAATTTGGAAACATGGTCATAAATATGGAAAGAAACAATAACGGGGAAATAAGTTTCCCAAACATCAATCAACCTCTAAACAACTGTTTGCGAAAATCTCTAACAAATGACTGAGTCAAGTAACTGTATATGAACTGGGACAAGGCCCCCAGTAGACCCCAAAACTAAATATAAGATCAAAGGACTGTAGGACATAAGACCTTCTGAAACATAGAAGGCTTACCACTTGTCTCTGCAACTCTGTCTGAAAGATCTACTGATTCTCTTACCCCTAGACTGGGCCTCTGAACCTGAGAGGTTGGAGAGAGGAGGGGATCAGCACAAAAGTACTGGCACGCAGAGATATCAAAACAAAATATAATATTTTTACAAAATATAGTTGAGAGCCATTATAAAGCAATTTCGTATCAAATTATTTGAAAAACACATGGGCGTAATGCAAAAGTTTCTCAACAACAATGACATGCAATCGAGCTAGGTGGAATACCCAACATAATTTACACCAACTGTCTAACCTCGGTTGTGGCTGATATTAGAGTATAAGTGAGGGAGAGACACTCAAGACCATGAAGCATGGTGTCTCGACCCAATAGTAGTGCCCAAGATCACTTAGCCCGGGCTCCTACCTATAGTCCCAATTTGGGAATGACATAAAGTCAAGTACACAAGATTACTTAGCCTGGTACCAAATTTTCGTGTCGACAAACACATTTTTCCAATAATGAGCCCTTACACTCAAACGCCTTCTTCGAGAATCCACCTATTTCAATTTCATCTGATTCAATCACATGTCATATTCTGTAGGGTATCGTCATACCCGACTTGCAAGTCATCAATAGAACTTCCACATATGCATTATGATGTAAAAACCAAGGTGCTTCATCATTTACAAGTGGTGAACAATGATTATTTCAAATTCATGCTCTCTTTTGTTGGTCACAATATGATATAGGGTATCAAAACATTATCATGGGAATTTGAAAGCAATTTATCATTCATATTTATCAAACTTCCATGGAAAATCTCAAATCACATATGCATGGTTTCAACCATTGAAGTATATAGGCAAACAATTCCCATGACATAAAGTAAATGACTTAGAAATCATATTGAAAGTAAGATATTAGCATTTGAATGAAAACCCCCATTTAAAAGCATGCATGTTCATAAAAACTACACCCATGAGATTTTTGGATAACGCCACGTACCTCGATTACTCCTAATATTAGATGCTTCTCGAAGCCTACGTTGATAGGATTCCAAATATGTAATTATCTTCGAAAACCTACGGTCGAATCTTGAACTATTTGGGTTTTTACTTTGAAACCCTAAGGAGAATCTTTGAGCACTTTTGATGAATGAAGGTGTATTTTGGGGTCCTTGGAACTGAATTTCGTGTTTTAGGGCTAAGCAAGGGTGGAAAAGGACCATTTTATCCCCAAAACGGAGTGTTTAAGTCACTTGAATTCTTTACATAGGCGCCGCCCATCCCATTGCCTATGTTTACATAGACGCCGCCTAGGCTATTGCCTATGTTTACATAGGCACCGCCTAGGCTATTGCCTATGCTTTCCAGTGGCCATGGGCGATTGGTTAGGCGACACATATCACTTTGAAAGGCCATAACTTCTTTCTTGGGTGTTGGATTTTAGTAAAATTGGTATCGTTGGAAAGCTAACTCGAAGACCTATCATTCGACACTTAGTAGGCTCCCTAATTTGACCTATGCAAAGAGTTATGGTCAATAGAAGCTGACACACTTTACAACATCCACTAAAACTTAGTCGATCGAAATAGTTTCAACTCGTCCTTGCGTTGAAGGACCTCTATGGTCTAAATTCAAGCTTGAATGGATTCACATGCTATAAAAATAATTAACATGCCATATTGGCATAGGATTTTATGGCTTTGGGATTTATCAACACATCGAAATCATGGTCTATATTGTAGCCCGAAATGCGGGGTATTACATTATCCCCCCCTTAGGATCATTCATCCCCGAATGATGATGCGGGACACAGATAGACACGATTTCAAGCATAATAAAGGACTAGGAAAGATAATATAGGAATAGTACCTTCTGTCTCATCCTCTATCAAAGCAAACAAATTGGGATATCTAATTCTTATGTCATCTTCTAACTCCCAAGTTGGTTCTTTGACTTTCTGATTCCTTCACAGTACCTTTAATGAGGCTATCTTTTTGCTCCTCAGCTTTCAAACTTGGCGATCTAAAATTTTAATTGGCTCTTCTTCGTAAGACAAGGAGTCTGTCACTTTGATACCCTCTACTGGCAATACCATAGAATGATCTCCAATGTATTTCTTCAACATGGATACATGGAATACCGGATGAACAAAACCCAAAGTTGCAAGCAATTCTAGCTCATAAGCAACTGTACCAATCTTTTTCAAAATCTGATATGGCCCTACATAGCGAGGGCTCAATTTACCCCTTTTTCCAAACCGCATAACTCCTTTCATAGGAGAAACCTTGAGAAAAACCCAATCACCAACTTCAAACTCTAGTTCTCTTCTCCGAACATCGGCATAGGACTTCTGACGACTCTGAGCAGTCTTGAGCCGTTCTATAATGATCTTCACTTTCTCCATCGCCTGATGAACAAGATCATGCCCATACAACTGAGTCTTACCCACTTCATACCATCCTATTGGAGACCTACATCTCCTCCCATACAAAGCCTCAAAAAGAGCAATCTTGATGCTGGCATGGTAACTATTATTGTAAGTGAATTCAACTAGTGGCAGGTGATCTACCCAACTACCTTTGAAATCAATGACGCATGCCCTCAACATATATTCGAGGGTCTGAATGGTACGCTCATCTTGCCCATCCATCTGAGGGTGGAAAGTTGTTCTCAAATTCACTTGTGTACCTAAACCCTTCTGAAAAGATCTCCAGAACTGAGATGAAAACTGCGTACCTCTATCGGATATAATGGACATTGGTGCCCCATGCAATCGAACTATCTACTCAATGTAAATCTTAGCATAATCCTCTCCCGTATAATTAGTCCTTACAGGCAAAAAGTGGGCTGACTTTGTCAACCGATCTACAATCACCCATATAGAATCATACTGGTTTCGGGATCTCGAAAGTCCTGTAATGAAGTCCATGTTTATCATCTCCCACTTCCATGAAGGCTGGGCTATCTCTTAGGAAGTACCACCTGGCCTCATGTGTTCTACCTTCACTTGTTGACAGTTCAAACACTTGGACACAAAATTAGCTATATCACGTTTCATGTTATTCCACCAATACAAGGTTTTCAGATCATGGTACATCTTAGTAGAGCCTGGGTGAATGACATACCTCGTAGTGTGCACCACATTAAGGATTCTTTCTCGCAGCCCATCAATATTCGGAAAGCACAACCTACCCTAAAATCTTAGAATACCATCACCACTAATTTCAAATGACATAAACTTATGTTGACCCACATCTTTCTTGATTTGCATCAAGATGGGATCTTCAACCTGCTTCTCCTTAACTTCAGCACAAAGGGATGACTTAGCTAATTCATGAACAATCACCCCTCCATCTTTGAAATCTAAGAGTCGCACTCCCAGATTTGCAAGGCGATAAATATCCTTCACCATCTCTTTCTTTCCTTCTTCTACATGAGAAAGGCTGCCCATAAACAACCTGATGAGGGTGTCGACTATAAAATTTGCCTTGCCTGGATGGTAATGTAGACTTATATCATAGTATTTCAAAAGCTCCATCCAACGCCTCGGCCTGAGGTTCATTCTTTCTGTGAGAAAACATACTGCAAACTCTTATGGTCAGTATACATATCAACATGCACTCCATTAAGATAGTGCCTCCAGATTCTAAGTGCAAACACTACGGCTGCTAACTTCAAGTCATGAGTGGGGTAATTGCGCTCATACACCTTTAACTGCCTAGATGCATAAGCTATCACCTTACCATACTGCATCAATACACAACTAAGTCCCATACAGGACGCATCACAATAAACCACAAAATCATCTACACCCTCGGGAAGGGTCAAAACAGGAGCAGTAGTCAGCTTGTCCTTCAACTTCTCAAAACTATTTTCACACAAGTCAGACCGCACAAACTTCATCTTTTTCTGAGTCAGTTTAGTAAGCGGAGCAGCTATGGAAGAAAAACTCTCTACGAACCTTCTATAATACCCCGCCAAACCTAAGAAGTTTTGAATATCAGGTAGAGTCATGGGTCTGGGCTATTTTCTCACTGCTTCAACTTTCTGGGGATCCACTCTTGTCCCGTCACTGGACATAATATGCCCCAGGAAGGAAATAGCATCTAAGCAGAATTCACACTTAGAAAATTTAGCATACAACTGATGATCCTTAAGGGTCTGAAGAATAATCCGGAGGTGATTGGCGTGATCCTCTTTACTCTTAGAATAGATCAGAATATCATCAATAAATACAATGACGAACAAGTCAAGAAACTGATGGAACACTCTATTCATAAGATCCATGAAGGCTGCAGGGGCGTTAGTCAACCCGAAGGACATGACTAGAAATTCGTAGTGACCATATTGGGTTCGGAAGGCTGTCTTGGATATGTCTAAATCCCTAACTTTCAACTGATGATAACCCGAATGAAGGTCTATTTTTGAAAAACACTTGGCACCCTGAAGCTGGTCAAAAAGGTCGTCAATCCTAGGAAGAGGATATTTATTTTTAATCGTAACCTTATTCAACTAGCGGTAGTTTATGCACATACGAAGGGAGCCATCCTTCTTTTGCATGAAGAGCATAGGTGCACCCCATGGGGAAATATTAGGACTAATAAAACCCTTGTCTAGGAGGTCTGCAAGCTGTTCCTTTAACTCCTTTAGTTCCGAGGGAGCCATTTTATATGGCGGAATAGAAATAGGACGAGTGTCTAGCAATACATCAATGCCAAAATCTATCTCCCTATTAGGGGGTATCCCTGGGAGATCTTCAGGAAAGACTTCTGGGAATTCATTCACTACAAGGACTGACTGCAAAGGAAGATTTTCAACTTTTGATTCTTTTACTTGGATTGGATGGTACATACAACCTTTGGAGATAAGCTTTCAGGCTCTAAGATAAGAGATAAAGTGACCTCTAGGTTCCACAAAACTCCCTACCCATACAATTGGTGTCTCATTCGGGAAAGAAAAAGTGACCTTTTGGGTTCTGCAATCACGGGTGGCATAACACGAATGGAGCCAGTCTATCCCAAGGATGGCATCAAAATCTATCATATCAAGTTCTATAAGGTCTGCCACAGTTTCCCTACTATGAATAGACATGACACAATTTTTATACACCCATCTAGCAATAACAAAATCACCTATAGGCTTTGGGATCAAACCCGAAACCAACAGCCACATAAGGGGTCACATAAGATAAAATAGACTCGGGATCAAGCAATACATAAACATCACGAGAGAAGATTCGTAACATACCGGTTACAATATCTGGTGAAGATTTCACCTCCTGGCGGTTAGTCAAAGAATATAACCGGTTGCGACCGCTCCCGGCAGCTGAAGGGGCACCCTTAGGAAGAGGAGCTATGGAGGCAGCTTGGGACTTAGCCCCCCCCGCATTTTCTCTAAAAGAAGGACAATCTCTCTGAAGGTGACCCACTTTGCCATAAGTATAGCAGTTTTTCCCTTCAAACTAGCACTTCCCTAGATGATTCCTTTCGTAAAACTCGCACCGCGGATAAGTACGATGCTGCTGGGACACACTGCCCTGAGATTGTGTACCTAGAGCTTTGGATCCATGAGTAGTCTGAAAACTCTGTCTGTCTGTCGGTGGTCTGGGTGCTGGGGCGCTGGCTGCTGACTGTGCATTATTCCAAAACTTCTTCTTCTTCAACCACTTATTACCCCAGTTACCACTTTGCAGCTGACTCTGGTGATGGTTCGCAGATCTAGCTCTCTTAGCCTGTCTGTCTTTCTCTCTAGATTCAGTAATTTTTTTCTTCTTCTCTTCTACCTGCTGCATATGAATGGTCAGTCGAGCAAAGTCTAACTCCTTATTCAACATATCCCCCTAGCACTCAAGTACCAGGTTATCAGCAAGGCTAGATGCAAATTTCCTCATCCGGGCTCTCATATTACTAGTCAACTCTGGTACATAGCGGGCTAGTTTATTAAACTTCAAAGTGTATTCCTGGACACTTATACTGCCCTGCTTCAGATTCATAAAATATTTCGCTTTGGTCTCCCTCAACTCCAAAGGAAAGAATCGATCAAGGAAAGCTTCCACAAATTTTCCCCAAACTGTGGGTTCAACACTCTCAGGTTTTGCATATTCCCATTCGGCATACCACTAATTTACAACGTCCTTGAGCTGATAGGTTGCTAGTTCCACCCGTTCAATCTCATCCACATGCATTACCTTAAAGATCTTTTCCATTACATCCACGAACACCTGTAGATCTTTTTCCACCTTGGTGCCAGTGAACTTAGGTGGGTTCATCTTCATAAAATGTTCGACCCTAGTAGCCTCAGATGTAACAGATGCAGACCCAACATCTTTCGATCGTTGAGCCTGGTCAGCTACCAACTATGTCAACATATGAATAGAACGTCTAAATTCTGTATTTGAAATATCTCCCTGAGTAGTTGGGGGATGGTTGACATTAGTCCGCAGAGCTCGAGGTGGACTGGTCGGGACTGGAGGGACTTCTGGAGTAGGGACAAATTCTGAAGTGTGAGCTCTATTATGGGTTCGCATTCTATGGGTGGGACGAACCTCATCTGCCTGAGCATTCTGATCGATGAGACGACATGGAGGCATAAATATGTTTCAGAAACACAAGTGATCATTTATTAGGGGATAGTTTAGACTCTGAAGCACAAACTAAATCACAAAGAAGGGAAACATTTCTTAAATGCCTAGCAGCCTCCTGCTTATAAGTGTGGCGCGCTACACACCCATAAACAGGACTATACTCGACGCAATTTCGCAGACACCCTGGGACCATGAACCGTTCTTTGATACCAAGTTTCTCTCAACCTAAACTAGGGCCTGGCCGTGACGAGCATTTTGAACCATGGAGGCCCAAAACACCCTTATCTGTCTGGTAATCATGCACCGGTTCATATGATTAAAGTAATGCGCAAGAAACATAATAATTCAGAAATATGGTCATAAATATGGAAAGAAACAATAACAAGGAAATAAGTTTCCCCCAACATCAATCAACCTCTAAACAACTGTCTGCGAAAATCTGTAACAAATGACTGAATCAAGTAACTGTATATGAACTGGGACAAGGCCCCCAGAAAACCCCAAAACTAAATATAAGATAAAAGGACTGTAGGACATAAGACCTTCCGAAACATAGAAGGCTCACCACTTGTCTCTGCAACTCTGTCTGAAAGATCTACTGATTTTTTTGATCCCTAGACTGGGCCTCTGAACTTGAGAGGTTGGAGAGGGGAGGGGGTCAGCACAAAAGTACTGACACGTAGAGATATCAAAACAAAACATAATATTTTTATAAAATATAGTTGAGAGCCATTATAAAGCAATTTCGTATCAAATTATTTGAAAAACCCATGGGCATAATGCAAAAGTTTCTCAACAACAATGAAATGCAACTGAGCTAGGTTGAATACCCTACATAATTTACACCAACTGTCTAACCTCGGTTGCGGCCGAGATTAGAGTATAAGTGAGGGAGAGACACTCAAGACCATAAAGCATGGTGTCTCGACCCAATAGTAGTTCCCAAGATCACTTAGCCCGGGCTCTTACCTATAGTCCCAATTTGGGAATAACATAAAGTCAAGTACATAAGATCACTTAGCCTGGTACTAAATTTTTGTGTTGGTAAACACATTTTTCCAACGATGAGCCCTTACACTCAAATGCCTTCTTCGGGCAGACTCTACCTATCTCATGTAAAATCAATGCATTCAAATTTTATCTGATTCAATCACATGTTATATTCTGTAGGGTATCATCATACCCGACTTGCAAGTCATCAATATCAATTCCACATATGCATTATGATGTAAAAATCAAGGTGCTTCATCATTTACAAGTGGTAAACAGTAATTATTTCAAATTCATGCTCTCTTTTGTTGGTCACAATATGATATGGGGTATCAAGACATTATCATGGGAATTTAAAAGCAATTTATCATTCATATTTATCAAAATTCCATGGAAAATCTTAAATCACATATGCATGGTTTCAACCATTGAAGTATATAGGCAAACAATTCCCATGACATAAAGTAAATGACTTAGAAATCATATTGAAAGCAAGATATTATCATTTGATTGAAAGCCCCCATTTAAAAATATGCATGTTCATAAAAACTACACCTATGAGATTTTTGGATAACCCCACGTACCTCGATTACTATGAATATTAGATGCTTCTCAAAGCCTACGTTGATAGGATTCCAAATATGCAATTATCTTCGAAAACCTACGGTCAAATCTTGAATTATTTGGGTTTTTACTTTGAAACCCTAAGGAGAATCTTTGAGCACTTTTGATGAATGAAGGTGTATTTTCGGGTCCTTGGAACTGAATTTCGTGTTTTAGGGCTAAGTATAGGTGGAAAAGGACCATTTTGTCCCCAAAACGGAGTGTTTAAGTCCCTTGAATTCTTTACATAGGCACCGCCCATCCCATTACCTATGTTTACATAGAAGCCACCTAGGCTATCGCCTATGTTTAAATAGGCTCCATGTAGGCTATCGCCTATGTTTATATAGGCGCCGCCTAGGCTATTGCCTA
Organism: Capsicum annuum; assembly: GCF_002878395.1. Taxonomy (NCBI): domain Eukaryota; kingdom Viridiplantae; phylum Streptophyta; class Magnoliopsida; order Solanales; family Solanaceae; genus Capsicum; species Capsicum annuum. Next base: position 211,893,441 of record NC_061121.1, read on the forward strand.
TGCTTTCCAGTGGCCATGGGCGATTAGTTAGGCGACGCATATCACTTTGAAAGGCCTTAACTTCTTTCTCGGGTCTCGAATTTTAGCAAAATTGGTATAGTTGGAAAGCTAACTTGAAGACCTATCATTTGACACTTAGTAGGATCCCTAATTAGACATATGCAGAGAGTTATGGTCAATGGAAGCTGACACACTTTACTACGTTCACTAAAACTTAGTCGATCGAAATAGTTTCAACTCGTCCTTGAGTTGAAGGACCTCTATGGTCTAAATTCAATCTTAAATAGATTCACATTCTACAAAAATAATTAACATGCCATATTGGCATAAGATTTTATGGATTTGGAATTTATCAACACATCGGAATCATGGTCTAAATTGTATCCCGAAATGCAGGGCGTTACAGGAGTCCAACATCTGACCCACATTGAGGAGGGTTATTCTATCCTTGCCATAGGAATAGAACCTGAACTGAATTGGAGTGATCACAAAACTGAGGACATATTGAGCAAGGGGGATATATTTCTAGCGATGACCCTAAACCTACGATGGCACGTAGTTGCTAGAAAATAGGATGCGCCGAACCTACACTTTTCTCTTGGTGCTAAATACTAATCCCAATATATATATATAAATATATATATATATATATATATATATATGCTCATACTAATGAAATTCACCATAAAATAAGCATATGAGTTTGTAAATCTGAAAGTCGATCATGCTTCTGTTAATAACTCATAATCATGAATACTATGTGATTTCACATCATGTCTAAGATCATAAGATAAAAAATGAAATTTGAATCCTATTGTGGTAATATGAAATAGTAATTCTGAACTTCTTGCAAACTGGGAGAATCATGATAAGTTCACATACTCTTTCTTTTAAACTGACTAAATCACACTAAAAATCATATATATATTCAGTATCTCATAGAAATTCATGCCAAAATACTAAAATTCATCTCATAATAACAATCATATAAGTGAAAACAAGAGTAAAGGTATATTCTTGTGCTAACTAAACTTTAAATCATATGAAAATGTCATAATCTCAAAAATGTGGAAATCGGGTATGAACCCTAATTAAAGTCTCATAAATTTGAATACAAAAACCAAAGCTTTTAGGTACAAGGATGAAATTTTATCCTTTTTCAAACTGCACATATATGAAATTATTAAAGGAGAACATAAATTTGGATCCTTGGAAGTTAAACTTTAGGAAGAAATTCTGACTTCTTTCTTTTGAGAGTGGAGAAGAGAAAGAGCATCGAAGATTGATAACTGATGAATACATAATATTTATAGGGTTATATAAGTCATAGGGTTAGGGCTTGAGGTGATTAAAAGACCAAAATACCCCTAAGGAAGCAAAAACAATTGCAGAAATTCTTCAGTTGACGATTTGTGTTGACGACACATCAGTTTGGTGACAACTCGTCACCCTAGTCATCAATATCTAGCTAGATTTTTTTATTTACTGATCATGGTTGATGACTTGATTTGACAGCTCGCCACTTAGTTGATGGCTCATCAACTTAGTCATCACCTAGTTGACAGACAGAGACTCCCAAGTAAAATGAGCATAACTTTCTACATCGATATCAGATTAAGGTAAAATCAGATGCGTTAGATGGAAGACTCAAATATATTTCATTTGATATATAGTAGGACACCTAAATCATTATATTCTAGGAGTTACACTCGTTTTAAATTTGACCCTTATAGAATCCAATAATAATACTCAATTAATACAAATGTTCTCAACTCCACTTTGCTCAAAGTGCTTTCTATGACCAAAATCGCATTGAGAACTCTTCACATTCAAGGTGAATGGTCATGACACTTATTTATGGTTTGACATAAACCCTTTGGGGCCTTCAAATCTATGATGGATAGTTGAAAACTTATGTAGGAGCTTGTGGGGTATTTCATATTTATTGCAATAGGTTAGTCATCTATTGGAAGAAATCAAACCTCTTGAAGACCTATTTTAATTTTTCTAATAGATGAATAATCTGTAGCAACAGATGACTATCCATTAGAAAAAATCAAACAACTATCAAGACCTATTTTGAATTTTTCCAAAAGATTAGTCATTTGTTGAACCGGATGTCTATATCTGTTTGATAATTTCCAACTGATAAGTTATCTGTTGCAATAGGTTGGTCATCTGTTGCAACTGATGTCTATTATTATTTGATACTTTTCAATAGATGTGTCATCTGTTGTAACATGTTAGTCATCTGTTGATTCAAATTAAGTCATTATTAGTAATAAACAAATTAATTTAACTAATTAAAGTTAAATTAATAAGTTCAATAAAATTTTAATTAATTTCATTGTAATTAAATGATTAACTAAGTGTATTCGTTCCGTGTGTCAATTAACTAATTTGATAACTAAATTAGTTTAACTAAAATTAAAGATGAATTAATAATTTCAATTACAATTTCATTACTTTCATAGTAATTACATGTTCAACTAAGTGTATTCGTCCTGAATGGAGTTATCAATTGACTAATTTGATGTGAAATAATTTATATTAAATCATTCTTAGTAATAAATAATTTTATTTTAATTAAAATTAGCTCTCAATTAATGAGTTCAATTTCAACTAATTTCATATTAACGATACAAGAATAATAACGGATATGGACCTATGAGAGTGCGTGTTGGACCCGAGACTTGATGTGCGCAATTGAAGAGCTAAAGAGGACCTAATGATGCACCAAAACCGTCCATACACTACACTTGGACTACACTTTATAGGCGCCTCACACTTAAGGGCCTCTTGGTGATTCTAGTTTCTATTATGTAATACACTATACAAAGAACAATGTAGGGTTTCATTACTTAGATTTTAGATGATATTTCTTGTATGACTTTTGAAATACCAAGTCCTCTCTCCTTTGAGTCAAATCAAAACTAGGACTAGAAACTAGTGTGGATTCACTAGTGATTGTATTTTGATTAGAAATGTCGATGCTTGGGAGGTGGATTCCGATCTTGTGTCTACGTAGGAGATTAGTGATAGTTTGTGTAGGTTGTAAGGGTCCTTAGATTTAATATATATTAGGGTTCTTAGGTTCTATGCACTCCTTTGTCAATCTATTTATCCTTTAATATATTGCATTTCATTTCTTGTTCTTGTGTTGTGTTCTTGGGCCATTTTTAGTGTCTTGTTGTTGTGGACTATTTTGTGTCGTCTTGTGGTTATTTTGTGTCTTTTTGGGATCATTTGGTATCAATTAATTACATGATCAACTAAGTGTATTCGTCCTGAATAGAGTGATCAATTGACTAATTTGATGTGAATGATTTATATTATACTATTATTAGTAATAAATAAAGTTAGGAAAAAATGTGTGAAAAATATCTATACTTAGGCAAAATTTGCAGTTACGCACCCAGAACTTTGTGGGGATCCTATAACCCCACTATACTATTTTTTACCATATTTAACTATCATATATTTTTTCCTTATCAAATATTTTTTTCGTACACACTCAATGTGCGTGAAATACACGCAGTGATCTAAGTGTCAAATATATGTCAGTTAAATACTATAAAAAAGAGTATGGGGGGGGGGGGGGGGGGGGGGGGTCATAGGACCCCTACAAAGTTTAGGATGCATAATTGCAAATTTCGCCAAAGTATAGGTATTTTTCACACCTTTTTCCCATAAAGTTATTTATGTAAATTTATGTCTCAATTAATAAATTCAATTCCAATTTCAATTAATTTCATTGTAATTACACGATCAACTTAGTGTATTCATCCTAAATTGAGTGATCAATTGACTAAGTTGATGTGAAATGATTCAAATTAAATTATTATTAATAATAAATAAATTAATTTAAGTAAAATTAACTCTCAATTAGTGAGTTCAATTGAAACTTCAATGAATTACATTGTAATTACATAATCATAACCTATTACAATTGATTTAACTTGGTACAACAACTATCTATATCTATTTGATACTTTCCAGTAGATGAGACATATGTTACAACGGATGACCCATCTATTGAAACAAATGTCTTTATCTATTTGGTATTTCCAATAGATTACACATCTATTGCAACAGATAAGTCATATGCTGCAATAGATGTGTATATCTATTTGATAATTTCTAGTAGATGACTTATCATTTGCAATAGATAATTCATCTATCACAACAAATATGTATATATATTTTATAATATCAAACAAATGACTCATCTATTGCAACAGATAATGCATATTTTGTAACATAAAAATATATTTATTTGATAATTTCCAATAGATGAGACATCGGTCGTAACAGGTTAGTCATCTGTTTCATTATGTAGATGTCTATATCTATAATGCACTTATTCCAATATTTTGACTTAATTATTTTTGTAATAATTCATAAGTTTTAAATCTAAATATAAAATAGAATTCATTACAGAACAAATGAACTTCTGTTTGAATTACTAAAATATTGTCATCACAATTAAACAATACAACTAACTAAAATACTAAAAATAAAAAATTATCATCAATAATTTTTATACACATCAAGATAAATAAATTTCAAGGCAAATCAGGGATCCAAACTTTTATAGAGCACCCCAGTGATCTGAGGTGGATTTATGCACCTCAGAGCTGTCATTTGGTCTTATTTAGCCTTATTTTGAGGATGTTTGATGTGCTTAATGTATTAAAATGATATTATTGAGCATATAAGTGTTTAAGTACTTGATTACAATGTTTAAGGTGTTTTTCAAATAATTTTGGACTTAAATTGGTCATTTAGAGTTTAAACGAGAAAACTAGTGTTACTAGCTTGAGCTAGGTGTTATTCTAGTTGATCTCAATGGATTCTAGTACGTGTAATGAGTTATTAATGGTATTATTATGTAATTATGTGTGTAAAAACTTTTTTCTAGTGTTTAAGGTTCAATTGATTCACGCCAAGAGTCAAAACACCAAGTTAAAGATCCAAAAGGGAAAAACTAGTTCACCGTCTTGGATGTTATGTTGTTTTGAGCTCTAATTTTTGGTGTTTAATTGTATATGATGATTTATGAATTTATAATTATGATATATGAATGATATAAAAGCTGGAAATCAAGTGAAAACAACACAAAAAGGCTTGAAATGGATAGACAAAGGTAGGGGACAAAATTTGACGTAAAACGAATACTTTGGATGTCACTAGCGCATCTTGGAGATTTGATATGGATATGGGGTACGTGATACACATATGGAGCTCCATAAGGGACCCAAAATAGCGTTTCTCCATGATGAGTGCTCGTAGTGGACCCTAGATACCGAGATAGAGGCCACGACGTGCACCCTAGTCCAATTTCGGCATGTTTTTACCTCCTTTAAATAGGACACTTAAATATGACCTAAAACACCTTGAAAGACTTGGATACTTTGAGGGAGGCTAGAAAACACTTAAATTAGGGTTTTTGTTTGTTTTAATTCAGTTTTTTTTATGGATTTTATTATGTATTCATTTATGGTGATTATGACTATGTCCATGAGCGGCTAAAAGCCCCATTCCAGGGTTAAGACCAAGAACATGATTACTTTTGCTTTGAATTGATTTGGTTTATATTATTTATCCTATTTGGTTGTTTATTTATCCTTGTTGTAACTATTTTAAGAATTCTCAACCCTTAGAATACACCCATTATCATCTTTATGAACTCGAGAGAGGGAATAAGAGGATAGAACATTGGGGTGAATAGGATAGGATTATAAGCTTCAACAGAATGAAGTTGTAATTTTCATATAGGATAGAGATATACCCATGTGACCTATTTGGTTTACTACAGGATGCAATATAAATGCGTTTAGTTTATTTCTCACATCTCTGCTCAGCGATGTAGTTGTGTGGCTAAGTTAGATAGGTGATTAGAGGCTTGAGAGACCATGATCATAATATCAACCCTGTGAATCAACAACCAAGATAAGTAATCTAACCAATTAAGTTCAATAGATTAGTATGATTGTTCGCAGATCCTTAACCTTGGGTTTCTCCTTACTGATTGTCCAAAAAATTTACTTTTACGATTATTTACTTTAATTTTCTTTTACAACTCAACAAACTCTTTTGGTTACTTTCACATCAATTTAATCTTAAATGTTAACTAAAATTAGATAGTTTTAAAAACAAGTCTATGTGGGATCGATACTTGTCTTCGAAAGGGCCACTTTACTAATTGGTATGACCACGTACACTTGCGTGTGCGCTCAGGCGTAATCAAGTTTTTGACGCCATTGCCAGGGACTTGTAAATAGGCAACTATCTTATTTTTATTTTTGCTATATTGAGTTGTACATAGTTTAGTATTTTTCTCTTTTCATTTTCTTTTACTTTTTTTTTGTCACACTTTTTAATATGGCAGCCTGGGATAGATATTTTTTATGTGATGATGATTCTCATTATTTTTGTGGAGGACCCCACAAGGAGAGAGTTTGTCCAAATTTTGATGAAAGCGCGTGGATGGGACCTTTATAAGATGAGGTGGATACTATCCTATCTATGGAGATGACCATAAGTTGGTGTGTGGTTGGTGGAAATAGTGGTCACTTTGCAGATATGTGCGGTGAAAATACTGAATCAGTGAATTTTGTGGGTAATGTTTAAAGGCCAAATTTTGGTAATACCTACAAACCAAAGAGGTAGACCAAGGCATTAAACAAGTTGTGGAACAACAACCAGCAATAATAGTTTCAGTAGCAGCAACAAAACACACAGGCCAGTAACATAGAGGAGATGTTAAAAAAGATCATTGTCACCCAAGAACAGATGGCTATTAAACTTAAAAAGTGGCAAGTACTTTAGAAGCAGTTTGAGTATCAGTTGGGGCAAATGCTACAGGCACAAAATACTAGGCCTTAAGGTGGTTTGCTAAGTGACACTGTATCCATACACAAGTAATGGAAATCACTTTGAGAAATGGTAAAGAGCTGAATGAAGAGCCTCCAAAGACAGCTAAGGAGGTAGATGTAGAGTTGGCTCCTCAAACAGTTGTAGAAAAAGTTGTCGATAACTCGAGGAAGTCTGAGTACTCAAAAAATAAAGTTGCTGAACAGGTTAAGGAAAAACCACCACCACCATTTCCATAGAAACTGAGAAAAATAGGAGGATACTAGCCAAATTGTGGAGCAAACACAAGAATTTCAGCTATTGAACTGTCATCTTTCTCTTGAGACTAAAATTGAGAAGGTGAATAAGAGTGAGATTGTTGTGAATGATTTAAATTTTGAAGTGGGATTGGTTGGGCCTCTTTCAAAGAACTTTTATACATTATGTTAGATGATGACATGTTGGTGGAGTCATCTAAAATAAGAAGAATGTGAATATGAGGAACAAGAATCCTATATTCTTAATTTTGCACCTTACATGCAACACAAAAGATACCTCACTTTAAGGCAGAGTGGTTTACCATGCACCATCCATTACTTAGTTTCTTCATCTTTATACCACCACCTTATGAACGAAGCAAAAAGATGGATGCAAGGTAGGGGGTAAAATTTATATCCTAAGGGTGTAGTAAAAAGTTGATGTGAGTCGTGCCTGACACTAAATCAAGCACTGCTTGGGAGGCAACCCAAGTTAAGGTATGTTTTATTTTTAGTATTTTTATTTTTTACTTCATGTAGTTTTTATCTTTGTTGAGTCACAGGATGAAGGAAAGTTTGAGTACTAGAATCCTGAGCTAAGGAGCATGCCGAGTACTAAGTGTGGGGTCCCCGAACCCTCTTAATGCAAAAAGATACTACTAGCTAGGCCTAGAGGCCTCAGAGAGTATTTCTATCTCTACTTTTAAGTACACTTTGGGGACAAAGTAGATTTTTAAGTGTGGGGTGGGGAAATTCCCAGTTTTAGGAGAAATTTTAAAAATTTTTGTGGTAGGAATGAGCAAGATATTCTTGTTGGTGCTATATGTGATTACATGATGCTTTTTATAGAGCATGTTGTTTGTGTGAATTATTATTTTTAAGACTTCTAGGCTCTAGTTTATGACTTGTACTTTTTGGCTTAATGTTTAATTCATGTGATTATTTGGTTAAAAGTCCATAATGATCCTACTTGAGTTGAGCATGTGCTATGTGTATGTGAGGTTTTGTGTATTCCTTGTTATACTTGATGTCTAGAACTTTCCTAGTGCATCTGCAAAGCGAAATACAAAGTGTGGGTTTAGCAGATGAGATAGGCATTTCTTTGATAGCCATGTTCATACCCTCTTTTACCTACCCTTGTGCATAATCGTAGTTAACCTCATTGAGACTTTAGCTTATTTTCATTGGTAGCCTCATGTATAACATTTATCCCCTTCTTTGATTGACCAAAATTTAATCCAAAGCTCCTAAGTGCTTTATTTGAAAATTAATTGAGTTAAGGAGTATGAAATTGAAGTAGGAAAAAGGTAAAATAAATCCCCAAAGTAAGAGTTATTGGTGTTGAAAATTGATGTGTTATGGTTGGGAGTTGTGTAATGAAAAGAATAAAAAAAATTTAAAATTGAATAAGATGTGAATATAAAATACTCTTACCATAGTGTTTTTGAATCAACTTAATGAGACAGAGCAAATCAAATGATGTGTGTGAAAGTAGAGGAGGTGGAAATGGGTTATTAGTGGTGAATTGAATGAAAGGTGTGATGTATTAAAATTCTTAGGGAAGATAGTCACTATTTTTGACCAAAATAGTTCCTACTCATCCCTTAGCCTACATTACAACCCTTAAAGACCTATTTGATCCTAAGCTTCATTATTCTGATATTAGTGGAGTACTACACTAAGGTCAAGCTTATGGTTCATCTTGTGTAACTTGTGAATTATTTTTGAGACTAAGCGTAATTTGATTCTTATATCCAGTTAGTAATAAGTTGCATTTATGTGAGTGATTATGGGTGTGGTAAGGGCACATGTTTGATTCTAGTTGGGTGATTTATATGATGTCTTTTATTGGGAAATATGTATGAGTTTGCGAACTTGGTGAGTTAGTTATAAGCACTAGGATGTTTTGGTATAGTATTCTTGAGCTTTAATTTGTGGATATAACAAGTTTAGTGTAGAAACATGCATTCTATATAATCATTATAGTACAAGATTGGGTGTCTTGCTTGTTGTAGATGTGTGGAGTCACCTTAGATTATGATTCTTAGAGTAAAGAGTTGTTCGAGGATGAACACGACTTTAAGTGTGAGGTGATGGTCAGAGGTAGATTTATGCACCTCAGAGTAGTCATCCAGGTTTATTTAGACTTGTTTTGAGGATTTTTGGTGTGATTAATGTGTTAATAATGATATAATTGAGCATATAAGTATTTAATTACTTGATTACAATGTTTATGGTGTTTGTCAAACAAGTTTGGACTAAAATTATTGAGCATATAAGTATTTAATTACTTGATTACAATGTTTATGGTGTTTGTCAAACAAGTTTGGACTAAAATTGGTCACTTAGAGTTCAAACGAGAAAACTAGTGTTACTTGCTTGAGCTATGTGTTGTTCTAGTTGATCTCGATTGATTATAGTGTGTGTAATGAGTTTATAATGGTATTATTGTGTAATTTTGTGTTGAACAATTTGTTTATAGTGTTTAAGTTTCAATTGAATTAATCCAAGAGTCAAAACACCAACTTAAGTTGGATCTTAGATATGGCTATGGGGAGAGTTCTAAACTTATGGATATTCCTAAGGTACCTAAAACAATGTGTCTCCACATTGAGGTCACGTTGCACACCCTCAATACCGTGATAGAGGCCGCGATGTGTACCCTAGTCCGATTTTGGTAGTTTTGACCTCCTATAAATAGCGCACTTAAACATGACCTAAAACACCTTGGGCGACTTGGATACTTTGAGGGAGGCTGGAAAACACTTTAATTAGGGTTTTTATTGCTTTAACTTTAGCTTGTTTATGGATTTTGTCATGTATTCATCAATGGTGAGTATGACTATGTCCATGACCGGCTAAAAGCCTTCTTTCTGGGGTTAAGGCTAAGAACATGATTACTTTTGCTTCGAATTAATTTGGTTTAGACTATTTATCATATTTGATTGTTTATTAATCCTTGTTATAACTAGTTTAAGGATTTGCGATCCTTAGAATACACCCATTGTCGTCTTTGTGAGCTCGAGATGGGAATAAGAGGATAGAACATAGGGGTAAATAGAGTATGATTATAAGCTTCTACAGAATGAAGTTGTAATTTGCATGTAGGATAGAGATATACCTATATGACCTTTTTGGTTCACTGCGGGATGAAATATAAATGTGTTTATCTTAGTTCTCACATCCCTGCTCAATGATATAGTTGTGGGGCTAAGTTAGATAGGTGATTAAAGGCTCGAGAGACCATAATCATAAAATCAACCCTGTGAATCAACAACTAAGATAAGTAACTTATCCAATGAATTTCAATAGCATAGTATGATTGTTCATGGATCCATAACCCTGGGTTTATCTCAGACTAGTTTAACGCCCCGAGAGCACTGTATAAAATAACACGGTGCCTACAACCCCAAAGGACCACAAGCTAACCAATGCTGGTACCTGCTGTGAGCACTGTATAAAATAACAAAAAACATATGCAGAACTTAGCTGAAAATGCCATAAGGTTTAAAATACAAAAACAATATGGAATCAAGATATTGAAAACATTTGTCTAAAAATAATACTGTAAGACTATCAATAACATCCGATAACTCAATAACTGATTGGAAATTTTTGAAAGCCTCTAACTGACTAACTGAGGAGTTGATGGGACAGGTCCCCAACTAACTCTGCCCGACTACTGAATTAAACTGAAATAAATATAAATGGTCCTCGGAACATGAGGACTCACCCCTTCTACTTCTGCGGATGTACTGGAGTGTCTAAGTGTGGTTAGGAACATGAGTGTCTGAACCTATGATATGACACATCATAGCGTAAAAAATGAGTATGCAGTCAGTGCTTTGAATGTACTGGTATACTAAATAGGGTTAAGCTGATATGCATCACTCATGTGCATGAATAAGAACTAACTGTAAGTATGGCATAAGATAATTGATGTATAGCATGCATGAAAGCTATAAAATCTGTGAATGCATGACCAATCATATAACATGAAACTGGGATAGTTTGGAAACTAAATATGAAATACTGATATTGCACAACTAGTGACTGTGTGCCATGGTAAAGCAAACTTGAAACTGAGTACTGGACTGAAATTGTGGGAGCTATCATCTAATCAACATGCCCCAAAATAAGGTAATAGAGTATAACCTGTAACCCTAGTTGGAAGGGTGTCAGTACTGTGCCACGGGTACTAACAATGGCTATGTGGATCCACTGAGGTATTGTCCCTAAGGAATAAGGGTCACCCTCAACTGGCATGGGCCTAATGACATATATGTCAACCCTCAACTAGCAGGTTAATGTCTTAACCTACGCTGGCTACGTAGATCTAGAACACAGGGACTGCTACAAAAATTCACTCCCTCAACTAGCAGGTGAGCCCCTATCCCTGGGTTCGCTCGGTGCTAAATCCTACTCCCAACCAAATTGACTCTAATTACTGGACAGAACTGAGCTTACTGGCATGATGTATTGACTAAACTGATAATGCTCTACTGCATTTGAAACCCCTTTTAAAAGTATTTAAACTAAGTAAACATCTAAGTTTTTGGGTATTCATAACAGCAGGACTCGATAGTAATATAAAAAAGAACACATGAGAGCATTTCCAACCATAATACAACTTGGAGAACATCATAAATAGTCATTGTTCAAAATTCATCTATGAGGCATTTCATCAAACTCATGGGGGTCGTGAGTTAAAGCATGGAATTAGTTTAATACACATGATAGTAACATAACTTCAATACTAAAATCATAGGTTAGGGATTTCAACATGAAATCTTCATTCTTCAAACATATCAAGAACCACTCCCAACGAAAACATTTGTAAACATTGTATAAAGTCAAAATTCATGGAAGTTCATGGATAAAATTCTTAAATACATGTTAATATCATAATTTATCTTGAAAATAGGTTTCTTGAACTCCATGGATGAAAAGGGTCCATGAATCAACATCTAACATACCTTGCTTAAAGAATTCGAGAAGTTCTTGATGGGTTTCTTGAGAATTGACCTTGAATGTTGAAGAGCTAGTGTTTGTTCATGAGTGGAAAAAGGTGAATAATAGTGTATCTATGCTATTTGGGGCTGAAATTATGTGTTTATGATGGTTTTGATGTGAGACAAAATATCTTGTCCTCCAATACGTGGAATCAAAATCTAAAAAATTTAGGAGCGTATTATGGAGCGTGCGTCGTATCCTCTGGAGCTCCAAAATGGAGCACGCACCACATACTTTATCGCATGCTCCCTAGGGGTGGAATGGAGCATGCGTTCACATAATTGCTATTTTGTACTTCCAAATATGTCCTTACGCTTGCCCAAAAATACCAAAACTCACCCGAGATGTACCTTTGACAACCCCAATCATGAATCAACTTTAAAATCGACATTCTACGGCCGGAAAGGTCGGGAATGAAATCATCAAAGTTTAGGAGTTTTAAAAATGACTAAGTCTCAACACTTAGTTTTATTTTAGGTTGTAAGTGGCTTAAACAAGAACCAAGAGCTGAATTAAGCTAAAAACACATGGGGTATTATACTATCCCCCCCTTTAGAACATTCATCATCGAATGAGACTGGTTAACCTAAGAATACTTATAGACTGAAGTTATATACTGACATGCATAACTGAAACATGACTGAATCTTGAAATATGACACATGAATGAACTGATTCGTGAATGCATGAATAATATGTGAATGATATGCAGCTGGAACTGAGTATGAAGTAGAATAAATCTAAGGATGACTATTACCTTAGGCTGAGTCTGAGTTAGCAAAGAAGAGATAAGGGTACTTGGTTCACATGTCTGCTTCTGCTTCCCAAATGGCTCCCTCAACAGATTGTTTTCACCAAAGGACTTTGACCAAGGGAATTTCTTTGTTACTTCATCTTCAAATCTGACTGTCAAGAATTTTGACTGGAACTTCTTCGTAAGAGAGACTATTCTGAACATCTACACTTGACTAAAATCGTTAGGTCACCAATATAGTTCTTTAACAAGGACACATGGAACACTGGATGGACTGATGCCAACTCTGCAAGCAACTCAAGATCGTAAGCTACCTTTCCACAATGACTCAAGATCCTATAAAGGCCTATAAATCGGGAATTGAGCTTCCCCTTTTTGCCATATCTCTTCTCTCCCTTTATGGGAGAGATTTACAAATAAACTAAGTAGCCAACCCAAAACTTATGATCTTTCCTCTTCACATCTATATAGGACTTCTGTCAGCTTTGGGCTGTCTTAAGCCTTTCTCTGATTAGCTGAAATTTCTCCTTTGCATCAAATACTAAATCTAACCCTATCAATTTAGTCTCCCCTTCCTCAAACCAACCGATAGGATATCTACACCTCATTATATAAAGAGCCTTAAATGGGGTCATCAAAATATTAGAGTAATAACTGTTATTATATGTGAACTCAATCAAAGGCAAGTGGTCATCCCAACTATCCATAAAATCAATAACACACGCTCTCAACATATTCTCTAAGGTATGAATAGTTCTTGTTGCCTGACCATGTCCTTCTGAAAAGCCTTTAAGAACTGAGAGGTAAACTGAGTACCCCTATCTAAAATGATGGACAATGGGATTCCATGCAATCTAATCAACTCTCTAATATAGAGCTTGGCATAGTCCTTAGCTGAATAAGAGGTGTGGACAGGCAAAAAATAGGCTGATTTGGTCATTTTGTCTATAATAACCCAAATCGAATTATGCTGGCGATGTGAGTGAGGTAACTCTATCACAAAATCCATGTTTACCTCTTCCCATATCCAATTGTGAATACTAAACTCGTGCATAAAACTACTAGGCTTTTGGTGCTCAACCTTGACCTACTGACAATTAGGGCACTTAGCTACAAACTCTGCAACATCCCTCTTCATCCCACTCCATCAATAGATTTCCCACAAATTAAGGTACATCTTTGAGGCCCCTAGATGAATAATGTAATGCGTACCATGCACTTCTGCAAGGACCTGCTGCCTCAGGCCATCTACACATGGCACAAATAGTCTACCCTGGCAACTCAATGCACCATCTGCCCCTTGGGAGAAAACCTCTACCTTTTGATCTCTGACTAACTCCTTCAACTTAACTAGACTGGGATACCTATCTTGCTTTTCTTTCACTTTGGCAACCAAGGAAGATTCCAAACTATTTTGAACCCATGCACTACCCTCAGTCTAGTCTACCAAACGAACACCTAATCTGGCAAACTGTTGAACCTCCTAAACCAACTTCTTCCTATCATTCTCAACACGCACAACACTACCCATAGACAATCTACTAAGGTAATCTGCCACTACATTGTCCTTGCCTTGGTGATACAAAACACTCATATCATAATATTTCAATAATTCTAACCACCTTCTCTGATGAAGATTCAACTCTATCTGCAAAAATACATATTGTAAACTCTTGTGATCCATGAACATATCAACATATACCCCATACAGATAATGCCTCCAAATTTTCAAGGCAAACATAACGGTTGCTAATCTTGATAATTCTTCTCATGGGGCTTAAGATGTCTAGAGGAATAGGCTATGACCTTACCTCTCTGCATTAATACACAACCTAAACCAACTCTAGAAGAATCATAGTACACAACAAACCCATCTAAACCATCTGGAAATATCAAAACAAGGGCTCAGGTGAGTCGAGTCTTTAACTCCTAAAAACTCTTCTCACAAGAATCTGACCACATAAATTTGACTTTCTTATAATGTAATAGACGAAAACCCTTCAACAAACCATCGGTAATATCCATCCAAACCCAAGAAACTCCTAATGTCTGATGGAGAGATGGGTCTGGGCTAATTTCTCATAGTTTCGGTCTTTTGAGGGTCAACTCTAATGCCATCACCAAAAATAATATGGCCAAGAAAAGCTAATGATATTAGCCCAAACTCACACTTACTAAACTTGGCGAACAACTGATGAGCTCTAAGAGTCTGTAATATAATTCTGAGGTGGTCTGCATGATCAGTTTCATTATGGGAATAGATAAGAATATCATCAATGAAGACTATGACGAATATGCCTAAGTACTATTTGAGCACCCTGTTCATCAAGTCCATGAAATCTGTTAGGGCATTGGTAAGAACGAAAGACATGACTAGAAATTTGAAGTGACCATATCGAGTTTTAAAAGATATTTTTGGAATTTCACATTCTCTGGCTCTGAGCTGATGATAGTCGAATCTGAGGTCTATCTTAGAGAAGTAACTGGCAAACTGAAGTTGGTCAAATAAGCCATCGATTCTGGGAAGTGGGTATTTATTATTGATTGTGAATTTATTCCACTGACGATAATCGATACACATATAAAGAGAACCGTCTTTCTTTGGCATGAAAAGGACTGGAGCACCCCATGGGGAAACACTGGGCCTAATGAATCCCTTATCTAAAAGGTCTCTCAATTGTTCTTTCAACTCTTTGAGTTATGATTGTGCCATTTTGTAAGGCGGAATGGAGATAGTCTTGGTATATGGAAGTAGGTCCATTTTGAAGTCAATTTCCCTTTCTGGAGGAACTCCAAGAAGATCTTCAGGGAACACATCTGGAAATTCCTGTACTATTGAAACTGACTCGTGATTTAAAGTCTATGAACTAGTCTTTAACTCGAACAAGATAGTAAACACAACCCTTGGATATCATTTTCCACGCTCTAAGGTATGAAATAACTTGACCCCTAAATCTTGAAGAACTACCCCTCTATTCAAGGACTGGTTCACTTGGAAATTGAAAATGAACAACTCTATTTCCAAAATCAACTAAAGCATAGCATGAGTGGATCCAATCCATGATGAGAATGACATCAAAATCAGTTATCTGTAACTCTACAAGATCGACTGAAGTGACTCTCTGGGATATTGTGACTGAACGGTTCCTGTATACCTGCCTGGCTATCTTAGAGACACCTCTTAGGGTAGACACTGAGAAGGGTTCTGCTAAAGTCTCAGGAATGACACTAAAAATAACAGCTATGAAAGGAGTTACAAAAGAAAAAGAAGCTTCGGGGTTTAATAAAGCATAAACATATAAATAAAAGACCTGTAATGTATTAGTAACTATATCAAGAGAGTTATCTTGATATCATCGGTACTAAAGTTCATGCAATCTATTTGGGCGCTGACCACTGGTAGCACTGGAAGTGGCACCCTGCTGACTCGGGAGATCAGATAGAATAGGGGAACGACTGGACTGACCTTGCTGACCACTTTATGGGCAATCCCTGATCCTGTGTCCTGGATTTCCATACCCAAAGCATACATCACTGCTAGCTCTACACACACCCTGATGGTTTCAATTGCATTTCAGTAAAAGAGGATTTGTGCGACCACTGTTCATATTTTCCTGGGGTTTAGGGCCTGGCGCCCTATTTCAATTATTGTTTCTAGGTTTCGGTGCTAGTGCAGTAGCTGAAGATAAAGCTGGGTTTGAATATTTTTGATGGAATTGAGGACATTTACCACCCTCTGACCTCGCCTGAGCAAAACTGAAGCTACCTATTCTGGCCCTCTTATTCTCCCTCTTTCTTTCCTTACACTTCTGTTCCTCAATCTGTTGAGCATGGACTATCAACCTAGACAATTCTATTTCCTTAATTAACATCGTGATCATACAATCCTTTACCATACTATCAACTACACCAGAGACAAACTTACTCATCCTAGACCTGTCATCGGATACAACATTAGGAGCATACTTGGCTAGCTGAGTAAACTTAAGAGAATACTCTTTCACACTCATGTTCCCCTGCCTTAGATTAATAAACTTTTTCACCTTAGATTCTCTTAATTCCAAGGAAAAGAACTTATTTAGAAAAGCTGAAGAAAACTCCACCCATTTAACAGGTCCTGTATCTGCCCCTCTATCTTCCTTTCACTACTTATACCAGGTATGAGAAACATCCTGCAGCTGGAAAGCACCCAACTCTGTACTCTCACTAGAGGTCACACCCCTAATATCAGTTACCCTCTGAACCATGTCGAGGAATTCCTGTGGATTCTCATCAGACTTAGATCCCAAAAATAGAGGAGCGTTCATTCAGGTGAAGTCTCAAATCCTAGATGTGGCAGTATTGGCTACTAGAATGGCTGGAACGACAGACGGTTGATTATTTTGGGCTGCTACTGAGTGATCTAAGGTAGTGAATGCCACTCTAAATTTGGCATTAGAGACAATCTCATTTATGGGATCTTTCTGAATAGGTGAAGGTGCGGGCTGATTTCTGTTTCTCCTTTCATTAGTATTTCTGGGAGGCATGCCTATAAATGGAAAGTAAATTAGATTAGAAAGAGCCTTTAAATTGATATCATGCTCAATTTCATGACATGGACACTGAAAGAAAGGAAACCTTTCCTAAAATATCTTGTAGCTTCTTTCCTATAAGTGTGGCGCGCTCTACACCCATGCACGATACTCTACTCAATGAGACTTTCAGACCCCCTAGGAAACTTTAAAACCTTAGGATTAGATACCAAGTTTGTAATGCCTCGAGAGTACACCCTGGATGCCACACGGTGCCTACAGCCCTGAAGGACTACAAGCTAACCCATGCTGGTACCTGCCATGAACACTGTATAAAATAACAAATAACATGTGCGAAACTTTGCTGAAAATGCCTTAAGGTTTAAAATATGAAAACAATAAGAAATCAAAATACTAAAAGCATCTGTAAGAAAATAATACTATAAGACTGTCAATAATATCTGATAACTGAATAGAAATATTCGAAAGCCTCTAACTGACTGACTGAGGAGTTGATGGTATAAGTCCCCAACCAACTCTGACTGATTACTGAATTGAACTGAAATAAACATAAATGGTCCTCAAAACATGAGGACTCACCACTACTACTGCTACGAATGCACTGGAGTGTCTAAGTGTGGTCACGAACCTGCGCGTCCGAACCTATAATATGAGACATCATAGCACAAAAAATGAGTATGCATTCAGTACTTTGAATGTACTGGTATGCTAATGGGGTTAAGATGCTATGCATGGCTCATTTGCATGAATAAGAACTAATTGTAAGTATGGAATAAGATAACTGATGTATAGAATGCATGAAAGCTATAAAATCTGTGAATGCATGACCAAACATATAACATAATACTGGGATAGTCTGTAAAGTTGCAACTTGTTGCATCCTTGCAACTGTATTTGCATTCAATAAGGTCCTTGGAGGTGTCACTTCTGTGCTGGTTAGCTAACATTCAATAAATGCAAGGGAACGAGGCACCAATCTGATTTTTGGGAAGACCCTTTTTTTTGTCCTTCAAAAGTTCATCTATTGTTGAGCAACTTCTCTGGAAAGTGATTCATTATTCCACTTTTCTTCAATAATTTTGGGAACAACTCCAATAGTGTCTCTATTCAAAGAAAAATTCCTACTCATTAAAGATTGGTAATTTACAGTCCTAAACATTGATGACTCCTTCATTAATGAGGATCTTAAGAGCAATAAAATGTTTATGCTTTAAGTTCATGAATTCAAATCTTTTCTTTTCCCCAATCCAACCATGGCATCTGAAAATGACCTCTTTCCTCTATAACAGTCAATCACATCTTCATCCCTTACAAATTCAACAACTAACTCCTTAATTTTTTTGGAATCGAGAGTGGTTTCTTTTTCACTGAGTTTGTTGTACCTACCTACGAAGTTACTGTAGAAGTTGAGTTCCATGATCCTATCCCCGATATCATAATACTCTATGAATTTGAGGTGCTTTTCCCTCACGAGGCAAAGAATTTCATCAACATATTATGATATAAGTATATAATTTTTAAATAAGTTAGTAAATTGTAAGGAAAAATAAAAAGATATAACGGACGGACCATCTGTTGCTTAGGTTCTTTGAACCTATTAAAAGATTACCCATCTACTACAACCTATGCAACAGATGGTCTATCTGTACAGATAGACCATTTGTTGAATAATTGAGTCACCTGTTGTATAGCTTCACTGAACCTGTATAACAAATTACCTAATCTAATGCAACTTATGTAACAGATGGGTAATCTATTGCAATAGTTGACTTAAAATATAAGAAACAAAATAGATTGAAGGTTAGAAAAAATAAACTTACCCAGTACTCGTACCACATCTTCATACTTTTCATGTTCTTGAAATCTAGTGGCCTAAATTCATGTACGCTGAAGGTTTGTGAGGCCTTTTTGGATCTTATATGTGTGATTAGACTAGACTTCTTGGTGGGGTGAACCAAATCGTATATGCTTACCATCTTTAGTGGTCCCTACTTTCTAGTGGCCCTTGAACATTGAAGAGGCCACTTGAACTTTCTCAACATTGAAAGGAGGAGGACTTATAATTTTTCCTAATTTAATACTTGAGAGTGCCTTTGTAAGTGCTTTTATCTTCCTCAAAACCTAAAATGAAGTGAATTTCTCTATCAACTTCCTTGATGATATGACACCCTTTTTGGATGTTAATACCTTAACAACAGCAGTCAGAGCATCTATTCTTTTGACGAGTTCTTCGTGTCTATCCTTGCACTCTTAGCTTTTTCAAACAGAACCCAAGCTTAAAGAGGGACTACTAAATGGGGTAATTCCACCACTATCATTATGGCCAATTCTAATTTCAAATAATTTTTTCATAAGCATCAACAACATGCTCATCACAATGCCTGACATCAGTATCATCAACTCTACCAGCAACACCATTACCAATACTCCACCATCAATATCATCACCATCACCAGTGACACCCAAATATATTGTAAAAGCATCACCAAGAACCTTAACATGAGGCTTAGCAAGATCAAACTGACCTTCCCTAGTTGCTCTTTTAATGACTCTTACTTTAACGAATTGTTTCTTTATTAAGTGTATAACTAGGTCTAGTTTTATTTGAACAATACCTAGAATAACAAAAGAAAAAAATCACCAACTCTTGCTCAGTAGGTACAAGAATGGGATGCACGACCTATAAATAAAAGTTGATATGTTAAAATCAAATAATAATTTATAGTAAATTGGGTAATATGTTAACATACAGAACCTATTTAATAGATGAGTAATCTATTACAACAGATGACTTATCTGTTGCATAGGTTGTAGTAAATAGGTAATCTATTAACAAAGGTTTAGAGAACCTAAGCAACAGACCAGTAATCTGTTGCAACAAATTATCCATTTATTGCAATAGATGGACCATCTTTTGTAATAGATTACCTATCTATTGCAACAGTTGTAGTAGATGGGTAATCTACAGAAATAAGTTGCAACAAATAAACCATCTATTGCAACAGATGACCTATCATTCGTAATGTATTAATTTGAGTAAAATTATTATATTTAAAAGAAGACTTATTGTATCATCAAAAAGGTTGAAAAGATCAAGTGAATTCATTTGTGGGTTGTTCCTAGCAGATAAACACATAAGGATCCTTGGATAAAAAACGTCATCTGAGTAGTCCTTGACCTGCTGTCGGAGGTGAAGAATGCCTTCAAATGCCCAAGTCTTAAAATATAAACATGATGCAAAAAAAGTCAAAACAATTATTAAATAGCATATAAATGAAAGACTAGAAATAGTGAAAATTTTTACCATGAAAGTCCAAGGAAAGCCGTATAAGCTAATCGTCTTTAGGGATAACTTTGTCAATAAATATTTAACAGTCAACAAATAACTTTCATATCCCCATGGATAATTGTTTAATGCATCTAAATTCTTAGAAATCACCAACAATTTAGGTTCTATTACTTTGTTGATATCTCTATCCAATATGATAGAATACATAAACCAAATTAAGCACAATTGCTCTTTGTACTTCCTCTAAATTTTTTTACTTTGAAGATCACCTATCAAATTTTTGGATTTGTAGCTAGGTACAGCAATGGCCAAAAACTCATTTATTTTTATTTGCATTTGTTGGTTTTGGTGGGTGGAAGCTTGGTTAATGTCGTGCCTTTCTTTGATGGTGGTTTGGGTGTCCTGCTTGCCTTTGATTGTTTCAATGGTGTGTGACACCTTGAAAATCCAAGCCAATATTATAACCATGCCTTAAGTTCATGTAAGATCAAACCTCATATTTTGGTAGTTTTATTAGTAAATTATATGCATATTAAGGTCACAAATAGCTCCTAGCTTATAGGAAAATGAAAACATCACTCAACGATTAAGTTCTTGTGAAGAATATAACTACAGTTATTTTCAAAGAAGCATAAATTTTGGTTTACCTAGAATATTTTATCTCAAGACCTACCAACAGATAGATAATTAAATTATCTTTCCAATGATAGCAGTTTTACCTTAATCCGATATCGGGGTGAAAAGTTATCGCCAAAATACTGAAGCACTGTGAAAGCTGCCCAGACTACGACTCATAATGTCTCATTACGAGCCATTAGGAGGGAGTCATAATCTGGGCAATAAAGTCTGAAAATAAATTTTTGACTATGATTCAAGCCACGACTCATAGCCAGACTTTATGAGTCTTGACCCAAGTCGTTGGGACAGTTTCCAGATGTTTTTCAGACGATTCCTAAGCTTTTTTTGATATTTTCCCACTCTTTTAACTCCAAAACTACATCATTTCACACTCAAATAATAGTTATCAAGAGTAAATATTACCTTAACCTATTACAACTCAGAAATCATTCATCACATAGCAAAAATAGGCGATTTCTTTCTCCCCAAAGACAACTAGGGTTCTTTAATTAAGTTTTATCCTGAGAAATTTATCCAAGACTTCTATATTCAGGTATGTGGGGTATTCATCAATGGGTTCCTTCCACCCATTGAGTCCCAAAAAATCCCCTTTTCTCTTGAAGAATGGATTTTAAATCTTCTTTTGTGAAGTTATCTATGTAAATCATGAATTTAATCTATGTCTTCTTAGAAATTTGCATTCAAGCCATGTCAACATATTTTACCATGTAAATTAGGTTATTTCATGTTTTAAATTTCAATTAACCATCTCATGTTCAATTGGTTTCATGCTAAATCATCAAGTTATGAATTAAACCATGTAAATATGTCGTCTTCTCAAGTTTAACATATTCCCATGTTAAATTCATGTTTATCACTCATTCGTTGAAATGTCTTATGTTTTGGGTCTTTTAACTATGACTTTATATCACCGTTTTAAGTATTATTATCATATTTTTATAATCATTCAGTGTTGGAGGATTATGAACACCCAAACCTATCAGTTTATACATGTGTTTATTCTCATGTTACAAGCCAGTCAGACCATGATTTTATTACTACATTCAGGACATTTTGTTCATGCTAAGCACTCATTAGTACAACACCATATCATGTTAGACCCATAATAATACCAGTGTCATTCAGTAGGGAGTAGGATTTAGCACCGAGCAAACTTAAAGATAGGGGATCACCCGCCAGTTAGGACTGAGCCCTTAGTAGCAGTCCCTAAATTCCATAACTACGTAGCCAATGTAGGATTGTGAGATTTCACCCGCCAGTTTAGGAATGACACTCTCTTAGGGGTCACCTGCTAGTTTAGGACTAACTCTCTAGTCCTTCGAGACTTCAGCCTTGTGGATCCATATCATCATTTAGGTATTATTACCCATGGCAAGGTATTGATATCCTTCCAACTGGAGGTACAGGTTGGACCCTAATAGCTCAAATTGAGACATGTCGATTATATGATAGCTCCTATAGTTTCAGTTAGCTCCCAGATTATGTCAGTTAAGATTTGATTGACCAAGTAATCAGATTACCAGTTATTCACTCAGTCAGTGCTACAAATTATTTCAGTTATTCAGATCATATTAGTACACGCTTTTCTTGGTCTTGCATTCATTTTACATGTTCATTTTTTCATGATCAGTATTCATACATGATCATTAATACATTTTATCGCATATTCTACTCTACATGAGATTTACACACAATATTCATATTTTTACTGCTTCCCAGCTTACAGAATTATCTTCAGCTTATGATTTATAAATTTCACTATGACTTACTATTTTTATGTACAACCATGTTTTAGTAAATAATTTATGTCCTCAGTTTTAAAGTATGTTTTTAATATTTCCATGATCTAGTGCATGTCCCATATACTCAGTACATTCCAAAGTACTGACCTCATATATGAGTTATGGCTACATTCCTTCATAATATAGGTACCAGATATAGTCCACACACCAGAGTCAGACTGTTTTCAACATTCAGCCAATAGGTGATGAGTTCTCTTATTTCAGAGACTCTAGTTCGTTGTAGTTCATGTATTGTATTTTATTATCCTTATTGATTTGTGGTAGTTGCAGGCATGGCCCAGCTACCTATAGTCAGTATAGTAGAGGCTTCATAGATAATTAGTTAGAGTCATGATATGTAATTCAACTTCTTTCTTGGATTAATCATGTTGTAAACTTTATTAGTATCACATTCATTTAGATTTTCTCATGATTATGCTTCCACTCAGTAAATTTGGCTTTTGTATACAATTTAAATCAGTTGCTCAAGTAGTATACCAGTACATGGGTATGATTTGAATCACTTGTGGTTCTAAGTACTGTGTTATGACTAGGGGGTAGCCTCAAGTCATGATAGGGTGTTATTTTGGGAAGACGATTATGTGGATGATGGCATTTTAGGCCAGTCACTATGAAACTCTTTCATGGCAAAACAAATCGGCATGCCACAGTAGTTTATCCATCTTTCATCCATCTTCTTGCCCCCTCCGTGAAATCTTCATCATCATCCTTGTACTTGATCCTACGCTTTAGAAGACCATATACCATGGTCGTTTGAAAGCATGCATAATTATCCTCTGGCAGATCAAGAAAGTTTCTAAAATTATTGGACTTAAAAAAATCCTCCAATTTTTCCTCTCTCAAATTTTCCTAAAAACGTCAATTTTTCCCCATGAGAGATTTAACTACAAAATCACCAATTAAATCTGCACGGTTATCTATTCGTATCTCAACTTGAAACTTGTCAATACTAAAAGTTTTGACAAGATTATGCTGGGATTTTGATCTATGTTCGCGTTCAATCGATGATGTAACAACATCATCATTATCTTTATCATCTTTCTTGTTTTATTTTCAAGATCCATCTTCTTCCTCATTATCTCCTACCTCATTTTATTTTTCCCCTTCTTCCTTACTTTTTATTTCCTCTTTATCTTCACCTTCCTCCTCATCTTCTACATCTTTATTATCTCCATTGTCTTTATCACTTTTATTTTCATCACCATCCTCTACAGTCTCTCCTTCAACTCCCTGAACATCCTTTTCTACATCATCTCTTTCCATAACTTTATTATCTACAAAGGTTTCCCTTCATTCATTTATGAAAGATCTTGTTCAGTAAGATCCTCCAAAACCATTTTTACTTTAGCCTTTTTGGTTGGTTCTTTGAAGTAGTTCTATTTTTTTTTATTTTAGAAGTCATCTCTTATCTACAAATAAGAGAAAAACAAAAAATATTACAATTTATGTGTGCATCATTTTAAAAAGGTAACACAAAATTTAATAAACAATACATTACATAAATATTTCCAATAGATAACCCACCTATTGCAGCAGATAACCCACCTATTGCAGCAGATAACCCATCTATTGCAACAGATGACCTACCCAATGCAACAGATGACCCACCTATTGCAATAGATGAGTCATCTATTGGAAGAAATCAAAATGATATTGCTACTGGTTTGATATCTTACAACAGATGAACCATATGTTGGAATAGGTGGGTTGTCTATTGGAAGAGCTATTTTTATTTATTCTAATAGACGAGCCATCTGTTGCAATAGATGGGGTATCTATTGGAATAATTCATGCTAGTTAACCGACAAATGACTCATCTATTGTAACAGGTTGGTAATCTGTCAGAAGACCTATTTTGATTTCTTCCAACAGATGACCTATCAACAGATGGGTCTGTTGGAAGAAATAAAATTAGTAGCTGGACCTGTTTTGATTCTTTTAATAGATGACCCATCTTTTGCAATAGATGGCTCATCTATTTGAATAAAGTAAAATAGGTCTTCCAATAGATTACACATTTGGTGGGAAATACACCACCACCACCACCACCACCACCACTAATAATACGAATAACACCAATAATATTAACAAAACAAACATACTAGAACAATGAAACAAACAAATAAAACAACATCAACAGTACAAAAATTACCACACCAACCAATAAACAACACTATTAGCAATCACCAAAAACACCAACAAATATCAAGTGAAGCGAAGTGATTCAGTACAACAATATAAACAACAAAACAAAATTATCAAACTCCGAAAAAGGTCAAAGTTTAAGTTTGTACACTTTTTACAATAACAACAATAACAAGAAATCATGTTTCACTCATAAAATAAGTCATTTTACATCAATCACTATACTAAGAGAACAACTACAACAAAAACTAGGATTTTCTCCGGTTTTCCATACTTTTTTTTAGCATCAAAACTTCGTTTTTTAATTTATTCTTGAAGATAATATAGCTTAAGTTCTTCTTTTTTATCATTAACTAAAAAGCCCTAATTTTTTAAAAAAGCAACAAATATCAAACTCTTACTTGCAAAAAAGAGAGAAAGTGATAGATACAAGGAAGAAGAAAGTCAATTGATGTGGTCATAAATGGAAACAAAACTAACCTATTTTGAAGGATTTGAGCAATATATTGGAACAAGGTTGAGTAGTTGAGAAGAAAAAAGATAAAATATTTTTGAGATTTTCAAAAACTGATGGAAATGATTGACCCCTTGTATTCTTATTACGCATTCATTAGTGGGTTAATTTGTATTTTGAAAAAGAATAATAAGTTTTAAAAATGTTTATTTGGTCTCAATTATCTTTTCTTAATTAATTTTAAAAGGAGATTTTGATTTTGACCCTTCCTTTGGTTAAAACTAACTAAAGTTAAGTTAATTTGATGTGAAATTGATTTATATTAAATCATTGTTAGTAATAAATAAAATTAATTTCACTAAAATTAGCTTTCATTTATTAAGTTGAATTGCAACTTTAATGATTGCAACTTTAGTGATTTCTTCCAACAGATGAACCATTCGTTGCAATAGATATGTCATCTGTTGGAAGAAATTAAAACAAGTCTTCCAACAGATGACCCACTAATTGCCATAGATGAGTCATCCGTTGGTTATCTGGGATGAATTATTGCAAAAGATGCCCCATCTATTGCAACAGATAACTCATTTATTGAAATGAATTAAAACAAATCTTCTAACAAATGACCCACCTGTTGCAACAGATGGGTCATCTGTTGGAAGAAATCAAAACAGTCTTGCCACTAGTTTGATTTCTTTCAAAAGATGGACCATCTATTGCAATATATGCCTATGTATGTTTGATAATTTTCAACAGATGAGACATCTATTACAACAGATATGTCATTTGTTGCAATAAGTTAGTCATCTGTTACAATATTTGAACTTAGTAATCTATTTCAGTTAATAAGTTCAAATCTAAGGATAAATAGAATTTATGAGAAAATAATTGGTCTTCAATTAAAATAAAATTTATAAAAAATGAAATTCAAGCCTTAACAAGTTACATTAAATAATTCAACAAATACATGCAATATAAAATTGTATGGCATAAATGATAAATATTTACAATTTAAGTTTTAAAGCCAATATTTACAAAATTAAGCGATAGAGATCTACTCAATATTTACTAGCTGTGCTTCATCAGGTGGTATGAAATTTGGCTTTGGTCGTGGTGGATCTTCACTATCGCTTACGTACCCTTTTCGAGTTTTCACACTTTCATAACATCAAACAAGTCTAGCATACCTTTTACGGATTAATTTGGCATTAACTCCATCATTTGGTACTTTTAATACTTCGCTCAAATACTCGGCGTAAATGGCAATGAAAGCATCACAATTTTTATATTTGTAAAACTCAGATAATACATATCTAATTAATATAAAAGTTACAGAACTTACTAAAATAAATTATGATAAGTACTTATAGGCTACCAATGGATTATTGAGTAATTCCTATAATATATTCAACATCAAATGGATTACCATGTAGAATTTGGCTATCACCTATTTTATCCTAGTATGCTTTAATTGCCGAAAAATCAGTGTGAATACTTTGGTCCAAAAAGCCATTTATAAGAAGGTAAGTAGGCAAAATTATGATCAACTTTTGTATCTCGAACGACGGCTCAAAACGTCTCTTTCCTGACATTGAGTCATAAACTCGAATGTACCTTTTTTTAGAACAACAATAGCTAACATCCAATGGAACTTACCATCACAGCTGATTGGGATGTACACTTCGTCGACCAAATGCCAAGGTTGGCCAGCTGTAATACCAATACCTTTGATGATGTTGCTTAAAAATTCCTCGTTTTGAATAACTTCTAGATGTTTTAATAATGCCTTTGGTAGGCCTTATCAATGTATACTTTGAACAAACAGTTGGCTGTCGTGTATCTATATTATTGTTGTTTTTGTAACTTGCCCTTCGTTTGATGGTAGTAAAATATGACATTGATGTGCTGCACATATTATCAAACACTACAATTAAGTATAAATAGAATTATTTAGTAGATACAATTAAACAAAATAGATATCAAATATAGTATTAATAGTAAGATAAATAACATCTAAACCTTACCATTCCAGCAAGTGTTAGGCTGTGACATTAAATAGAACCAATTCTCCATTTAGAGATATGCTACAATAATGTTGACCATATCAAATCCAAGACCCGATTGTTTCAATTTGTTGTGGTCATCCTTTTGTTTTCTGCATGATTTATATGTGTTAATATCATGTTTGTATAAGAAGTAGTTTATGAATCAAAATTTTTAAAAATGATTTATGCTGTTACTTACTTATTGGCACAAAACTTTAATAGCCCATCGATAATCCATTCTGAATAATTGTTGATCAACTGTGTTGGAGTCTTATTCGAGATATTGAACCCTTTAAACGGATAACTCTAACATTTTCTAAACTTTCATCTGGATTGATAGACTTCACTTTCTCTGCCTTATTAACTTGATAGTATGTTGTTCAGTAGTAGTATGTACTGCGGCATCCACCTAAATATATAGAATTATCAATGCATATAAAAAATATACAAACAAAATAAAACATAAAAAGATACATAAATTTATGCAATAGATAAGTAATATGTTGCAATAGATATGTAGTCTATTGGAACAAATGATAAATATTCACTTTTTTCATCTCATGCTACTCTCTTGTGGCCCTTGTACATTGCTCAACAGTGCAATAAAGAGGGGTTTAAGTTTTTTTTTTTTGATATTTGATAATACATTAGAAATTGCTTTCTTTTTCCTCTTAACCTTAACCTCTAATATAGTGAATGAATATGAAATCCTCTTTGATGTAATGAAACTCCTCGTAGATGTCAATTTCTCTACACAACTATTAATGCATTAATAGCATTAATCATCCTATTATGTTTTTTCTTGCACTCTTGACATTTGCCTGCACAACATAAGCTAGGAGGGTCATGATATCCAAATGATTGGCTACCCTTTACGTGTGAGAAATCTATTGTATGCCAATTTAAAGAAAGGGTATGTCGACCATCAAATCAGTAAAACCACTATGATCATAATCATGATCACTTCTTATTTCAAAAACTGCAAAATGAGCATCAACGAACTTGACTGACTAATCAACACCACCAACCCCGACAACAACACCATCACCACTACCACCACCACCAACAATTCCATCACCACTACTACCAGCATCAGCAACAACGACTCTATCACCACTAGTAGCACCATCAACAACAACATCACCAAGAATAAGCCCCCCACCCCAAAGTGATTTTCTTTTCATGGTTGTTGCTCCAACCAATTCTTTTTTATTCTATCAATTACCTTAGGGTCCGATAATGTTTGCACAGATCGTAAAGTAATAGTAAATGACATCTTTAACTTTCTATTAGTCTGAACAAGCCATATATGCATAATCTAAAATAAATCAGTATATTTATTAGAATGATGATTAAATTATTTAAATAAATTATTTATAATAATAAAAATATAAATTAAAATTAGACTTATGCTTCTTCGGGGGGGGGGGGGGGGGTAAAAAAATAAAAAAATTTTTTTTTTTTTTTTAAATTATTTTTGGCCAACAACCATCTCAGGATTCTTGGACATAAAACCTCTTTTTGGTAGTTCACTTATTGTTTGAGATCAGAAATGACTTCAAATATCCAAGCTTATAAAATTATGCCAATAAATAAAAGCAATATTCAATCAAAAATAAATGAAATATAAAAAAAGAAATATTTACCATGAAAGCCCATGGAAAGCCATATAAGTTGACTGTCTTAGGCATTAATGGAGTCAACAAATATTTGACAATCATTTTAAAGTTTTCATGATCGCAAGGATAGCAGTTAAATGCCTCAAGATCTTCGAAGAGATTTATTACACCAAGTGGTATGTTGTTGTTAACATCTCTCGCACAAAAAATATTATGTAGAAACCAAACCAAGTACAATGATTGCTTGTGCTTTCTTTGAAAGTCTTTTACCTTTCAACTCTTCTATCAAATTTATGTTTTTGAAGCTTGAACAAACAAGGAACAAGAAGTCATCACCATCACTTGACTTGTATTTTGGTGTGCTGCGTACTTTGTTTTTGTGTTACAATAGGTATATATTGAGAAGGAGGATAACATTTTAGTCCAGTAACTATGACAAACTCCTTGTAACTAAAACAAACTAAATGACACAGTAATTTATTCACACCTCAATCATCTTATCTTTTTTTTTTTTCATACATAAACCTATGTTTGAGAAAACCATACACCATGATAATTTAAAAACAAGCATTATTGTCCTTTGGTAAATCAAGATATTTCTTAGAGCAGCTGCCCCTGAAATAAGCATCCAATTTTTGTTCTCGAAGTATTTTTCTAAAGAAATCACAAGATTTTCCCATGGATGACTTTACCATACAATCACCAGTTAAATATGTGGTACATCACACTGGATTATCATAGGAAAACTATCAATACTGAAGGTTTTGACAAACTCTTTGGTGGAAGGGCTATTAGGATCCATATTATCATTTGGATCATGTTGACTTTTAGGACTAAATTCAACATCTCTTTTGAAGCTTTCCTCTTCCTCATGTTCATTTTATTTTGTTTCTGATTGAGATATCACTTGTACAACAAGCTCATATAACGGTGAATATAGCCTAGTAGCTTAACTTATTTCTTTACATGGACTTGATTAACTTTTTTCTTTTGGGAAACATATTATCTAAAAATAAGACGAAAATAGAAAAGATTATAATTGATTTGTGGATCATTAAAAAAGGATGACAGTAAAATAATAGTTGCAACAGATCACTCATCTGTTGTAATAGGTGAGTGATTTGTTGGTAACAATAAAACAATTTTAATATTATTTTGATTTCTTCTAATAGATGGATAGTTTGTTGCACCAGATGAGTAATCTGTTGGAAGAGATAAAAATAATACTGTTAATAATGTTTTGATTTCTTCCAGTAAATGGATAATCTGTTGTAACATATGGGTAATTTGTTGGAAGAAATCAAAATAATATTAGAACTGTTTTTATTCCTTCCAACAGATTACTCATCTATTGAAACAAGTGGATAATCTGTTGAATGAATCATAACAGTTATTCCAAAAGATGACTTCTAAGACTTTTGATTTCTTCTTACGTATGACCCATCTGTTACACCAGATTGCCTATGTGTTGGAAGAAATTATCAAAAGTCTTGACTGTCATCTGTTGGAATAACTGTTATAATTTCATCTAACAGATGGGTCATTTGTTGCAACAAAATAGATCAGTGACAGTAAAATTTTAGATAGAAACATATATCAACAACAATATCATCATTTATCAATACACCATATTTACCAATACAACAACACCAATAACACCAACATTTACCAAGACTGCCAACACCAACAAACAAACAACACAAACAAATCAACGCCAATATTTACATTTACTAATGCTTCAACACAGATAACAACAATTTACCAACAACGCAAACAAAAACAACAACACAAATATTCAACTCCAACACCAGAATATTTACGAACATTTAAAAATACAACCACCAATAATGAACACACTTTAAAATTCAAGTTCACTATTTTACAACAATATTTGAGAATAAGAACTACAATAACAACAAAAAATCAGATTTCACTCTGAAAAGATACCATATTTATATCAATCATATTCAGAGAAGAAATACCATAAATTAGGATTTTATTGAGTCACCATTTCATTTTTAAGCTACAAACATTAAAATTGTTAACCTATACTAGAAGAGAAGTTCACCCAAGTTCTTCTTTTTCTTAATAACTAAAAAGCCCTAATTTTTTACCTGTGAAAATCAATATGGAACGATGAAGAACTCGAAGTTTTTTTCTCAAAAAGTCATCGAAGAACGCTATCACGCCGTTTGACGGTTGAAAGTTGAAAAGAACTCAAAACTATTGTCACCAGAGGTTGAAAGTCACCGGATATTGAAGATCGTTGACTGTTGATGATGGTTTCAAAATTGTTGGTTAATGTTTAAGAGAGAGAGAGGAGAGAGAGAGAGGAGAGACGTTTAGAGAGAGAGAGAGAGGAGTTTTTGTTGTGGGTTGATTTGTATTTTTGAAAAGATTAGAAAAATTTTAAAATATTAATTGAGTCCCCATTTAACTAAATCAAGTTTTAATTTAATGTTTGACCCTCATCTTTTGTCAAAGTCACTAATACTCATAAACAAACTTAACAAAGTTACATTTTCTGTGAGGCCACGTTGAATTATGACATGATTTTTAGCCAATTTCATTTTAATCTGTTTTAAAACTTTTAAATGGATCAATGACCCACTTATTATTCCCTCCATTTCATATTAGTTGACCCCGATAGATTTGACTCACCCACTAAGAAACTTATCAATAGAAATGCATTTTACATATTGACCCTTGTATGCCTTTTAAAGTTCAATAATCAATGCAATGATTAAACATTATAATTTGATACATATTACTCCATCCAAATTATTACGTCTAGAACCTTGATTATTTATAATTGAAACTAGTAATAGTAATTCAATTTTGATTTTGAGAACTGAGATCATTTATGTACCATTCAATAATTTTGAATACGGTAGATGTATTTAGTATTCCTATCAAGGGTAAAATGAAAAGCATATGTATAAAATATTCTTGTTTTTAGAACTTGAATAACTAAATTGAAATAAATATTTTAGGAAAAAGTCAACTAATATGAAACGAAGGAGTATTTGATATTCAATTCAAATGGTACAAACTTCCACCCCTAATCTTAACTAAAAAAGCATCGTTAAACCGCAATACTTGCGCATTTTTATTACTCGTAATTCATGTGCATATTGATGATTCAGTTAATCAAAATTAAATTTGTCAGATTAAGTGAGAGCTACAAGTACGGTGGAGGACATTTTCCAGATAACGTTTTTAATTGTACGGTGGAGGACATTTTCCAGATAACGTTTTTAATTTTCTCTTATTTGATTGATCAAAATTTTTAGAATATTTTTTCTTAAGGAAAATAGTTTTCTTAAAAATGAGAAAAATAAATTTCCTACTGAAAATAGAAAAAAAATGTTTCAAAAGTCCCATTCCATATTAATTGTGCGTTACTACTCTCCAACACATCTCATTCTAACTCACACCCCACTAGCCCCCATTCCCACCACCCCACACCCCTACCCAGAGGCAGATCTAGGTGGGAGGTAGGGGATTCATCCGAATCTCGTCGATTGAAAAAAATACATTATATATAAAAAGGTAAAATTTGAATATTATGGATATATAATCTTCAATGAATCCCCTCAGCACATTGAAGAGCTTAGTTCAATGGTCCATGGGGGTTCTATTTTGTGTGTGAGGGTGCAGATTCATCGCCCGTCTACAACACTTTGTACTCTTTTTAAGTTTTATTATCCTTTTTCCCTTTTCACTCCCTTTTAGTGAGTAATTTGTCCTATAGTAGACAAACCAATTAGGGTTCATTTGGTAGAATGTATTGGAAAACCAATTAGGGTTCATTTGGTAGAATGTATTGGAAAGTTAATGCATGCATTAATTTAATGTGTATTAATAGTACCTTGTTTGGTATATCTTTTTACCCTATGTATAACTAATGCTCTATTGTGTATTGATGCGTGTATACTAATACCTTAAAATCCATGGCATTAGTAATGTAATGGATCTAATGCATGCATTAACATCCTTAAGACACTATTATCCCTAAAAAATTTTTTCGCATCCTTTTTAACATATACATTGAGGATATTATGTAAAAAAATTTTGTTTTTTAGAAATTATATAATTCATGTTATTTTTAATACATCGAACTAAATGCTAATAAGAAAAATTCAAGCATAACTAATGCAAGTATAGCTAACACAAACATTGCTAATACAAGAATTACTAGTACACCATATTTTTCATTATTCTTATACACTCTACCTAACGACCCCTTAGTTAGTGTATTTTAGTTTTAGTTTAACCTATTGTATGTATTTTATTATCTACTTAACAGTTATTTTTTCTTATTTGGTCCAAATAAACATAAAGTGGGAATTACTTTAGCAGTAGGGGGATAAAATTTAGTAGCTGCTTCACATTGTTTTTTCGTCAAATAATTATCACGTTGATGATTCATTACTATGGTACTATACTTTGTTTTGATGATTTGACAAACCTATTGAGGAACTGAATAAGGGGCAAGACACATACCAGGCCGATCTTAGAAGGAATAAGAAATCAAGATCTCAGGAGAGAACAAGTTGTAGAATGATCATTCAAGAGTAACTGGTTCTCTATCACAACTCAAAAAGGGACCATAGTGACACTTATCGTTGTCCAGTCTTGATAAGTAAGTCAATTACCTAAACTGATAAAAAAAATAAAATCGACAATAACATAAATCAAGGCGAGACTTCTAGAATGAAGTCAAGCCAATAAGAAATACAATTAAACGAAAGTTTAAAAAATTTCTCATAAGTCCCCAAAATCTGGTGTCATAGTGTAAGAGCATCTGGTACATAACTGAATCGAAAATACATATATGTCTCTGAAAATAAAATAAAGACACAAAGTAAGATAAAAGGAAGTCCAGAGTTAGCTCTGAAATTCCTAGAGCACCCATTACCTCGAACACTGCTCCAATCCTCATGCAATTATCTATCACGTCATGTACTTGTACTTGAATCTGCACCGAAAGAACACAATACCCATGAGTACAGTTCACTTGTACTCAGTAGATATCATAGGAGCAAAGTATAAAATAAGATAATTAAAATAGACTATGAGCACGTCACCTGCAAGTAAAAAAGTCCCAAATAGTATCTCACATCATTTTGAAAAACAGTTCTAATATACTTACATTAATGAAAGCAACACAGATATATACAAAGATTATACTGAATTAGACACAGATCAAGGGAACTAAAGAATCATAAAAGATGCATATGCAAATGCAATACAATGTAATGTGGATGGAATAAATGGTGAAAGCCATCGCATGAATTTCTGTATACACTCATCGAACTCGCAACTCCAAGGTAGGATCCATGGGGGGTGTGCAACCCATATAATATGTTTCATATCTCAATCTCAGCTTACCTCTCTGGCTCATGTTCATGGAGAGTGCTTTCATAAAACTATCTCATTTTCTTTCAAAAACAGAATCTTATGAATGTATATATATGGAATGAGGATGTAAGACTCACAATCTACGCAATATGATGACATATCCACAAGTAAGTAAGTAAGCCCAGAAATCAACTCAATAAATCCACAATTCATTATCATCAGCTCTAATTAGGCACCACTGCAATAAATATGCATGTATGACATCATTAATATCATATAAATCCCCAATTCAGGTATTTCTATCATGAGAAAGGTAACCAATGCTCAAATAAGACCTATATTAGTAAAATAAGTCCCCACACGGGCATCATATCTAGAATAAAAATATTTAAATTCACAAATAAAGTCAATAATGTCAAATAAATCTCCCACCCGGGCAATACACACAATATCAAATATCACAAGTTAACAACAATAGATCATAATCCCACACACAGGTACATAACGGTAATATTACTTGAAATATAAACCCCATAGTTATTTTTCCGACCCATAGCTGACTTTACTTATTTATTAACTACCCAACTTAACCTTAAAGAATTTAAGCCATAATCTACCTCAAAACAACAAAATTTCAATCTAAAGTGATTTAACACGGAGCCTTGCCCTTATGAACGACCTCAGAATCAACTACAATATTCAAATATAACATCTATGCATTAAAAAAAGCTAATGGTACCCATATTATCCATATTTGGGTTAGACTCAAAGCGGGTTTGAAAAATGAGAACAAAAAAGAAAGGAATAAAATCAAAATTATATTTAAAAATACTTTTTCCAAGGTTATAGTAGTCTACAAGAGAAAGCCCATATGAAAATGGGTCAAAATGAGGTCCAAATCAAAGAAATATTCTTTTTAAACTTTACTAGTAAAAATCTCAAATTTTCATTTTGAAATCATGATTTAAAGGTGTTTTTGATGATATAACCAATAAAAAATAATGGGAATAAGGTTTTAAAGCTTACCAAAGCCCAAATAATGAACAAAACCTCAAGAATTACCCAAATCTGAAGCTAAAAGATCAAAAAATAGAGAAAAAAATGTGAAAATTAGACTTTTGTATAGTTTTAGAGATGGCCTCTTAAGCGGATAATTTAATGCTTAAGCGATTAAAAGGTCACTAAAGTGGCCAAGCCACTTAAGTTGGCCATCTCTTAAGCGACGCATGGCCTCTAAAGCGGCTACATTTTAGGAAATGCCTAGCTGCTAAAGCAGCTATGACCAAAGCGGTTCTTGGCCGCTTAAACGGTTGCACTAGATAGCAGTACAATTATCAAGTTGGCTAAAATGACAAGTTTTTGATCGAATCCTATAGATTTATTCGGAATCTCGTGAATACAAATGAACTATGCTACTATGCCATTTTTGATGTTTTAGACTCAATGGTAATGTCAAATTTTTGAAAAAA